>NC_136007.1:4480501-4533001 GCF_048128805.1 Centroberyx gerrardi | reverse complement strand
CTTCATGGGGTCTTTAAAGATGCTAATGAACTAGGGCCCATGTGTTTTGGTTAAGGACTCTTCAGCAGAGCAGCCATGAGGTCTGGATGAGGGTGGAAAATAGAGTAACTTGACTCTCTGGATTTGTGGATGTAGCGGCTTTAACTGTGATCATCTGTGGAAAGGTTAGGATTTTTAATTTGGAAGTATTATTGGCCAATGAGAATATATACATTTGGATCTTAAACCGATGTTAAGGACAAAGCAGAGCATGCTGAGAGAGTGTTGTGATAATTATTGGCAAATTACATTGGTTTTAGTTAGGAAACTCTGCTGTAACCGGTTGAAAAATAGACAGGGTTAGAGTTAGTCTAAAAAGTTTTGAGAGTAAATATGACTTTTTCACCTTGTTAGCCAATTTTCCATGTCGTAATATACACTACCAGTCAAAAGTTTGGACCCACCTGATTGAATGTTTTTCATTCTCTTAAAGCCATTTTGATCTAAAGGCTTCTGCTTAAATGCTTGAAATTAGTTTCTTAGACAAATATAAATAGTGAAGTTGATCCTATGTATGAATTTCTTTCCAAAGCTTTTTGCCTTTCCATCAAGGCAAAGGGCGACTACTTTAAAGAATCTAAAATATAAGATAGTTTTGATTTAACACTTTTTTGGTCACTGCATAATTCCATTTGTGTTATTTCATAGTTTTGATGTCTTGACTATTATTCTAAAATGTGAAAAATGTTTTAAATAAAGAAAAATGTGGTGTGTCCAAACTTTTGACTGGTAGTGTATACCTATTTAAAAATGAATGCTAAAATATTTACAAAATTTTCTTGTATTTTTATATCAAAATCTGATTACTTTTACTCCCTGGAAAACGGAAAATCTTTACTGGTGACATCATCGTGTACCCGGAGGCGTAAATAAAAATTCCAACCTATAAAACGTCACAGATTTTTGAACAGTCCCGCCCCTCCCATCCAATAAAACTGCCTTTCTCTCCCTAACTGATCTCCCATTGGTTAACACTTTTGAGTGACCCCTCCCCTGCGTTATGTCCCGCCCCCAACATCCTGTTTCAACAGGAAATACATCGCATTAAGGAAGTAAGATGCTCTCTCGTTTCGCTGTGACTTTTAGAGCAACAGAAAATAAAATAATTTCTTCTGTCTCTGAGTGTTTGATGGGAGACAGAAGCAGCCATCGGGGTGTGGCGGGCGGGGCGGGGCGGGGCGAGGCGGGGCGGGGCGAGGCGGGGCGGGGCGGGGCGGGGCGGGGCGGGGCGGGGCGGAGACTTCCCTGGCTGCGTTCTCTTCAGCTGCTCGGCCGTGAGGAGATTTGGAAAAGTCTCGGTTTATCTGTGTGAACTCGCAGAAAGCGGCCGGGTGTCAACACATTAACGGGCTTCCTGCCTTTGTGAGGAGTTTGTTGAGAACAAGCCAAGACTCAAACTGTTAACACTTCTCTTTCCTCCAATATTACCCAGCATGCTTCCAGCGGTGCGACAGCAGTCAACACGTTATATTGCACACTGACTCTCCTCTCTCTATGTAAGAGGTAAATAACTGAGTAAAATCAGGTCAGGATGAGCGTCTGCTTCCTGTCGGCCATTTTGCCGTGTCTCCTCATGGCCGTGAAGCGCGTCGTCTTGTTGGCGTTGGTTCTGTTACTCCACTGGTCCAAATAATTAGATTTAACTTGTTCAGTGAATGTGTTCAATCTGAATAATGTTTGGTTAGCAGTGCTGCTCTGAAAGTCTGTGAGGCTCGATGTTCAGCTCTCTCCCTCTCCTCTCTCTCTCTCTCTCTCTCTCTCTCTCTCCTCTCTCTCTCTCTTTCTCTCTCTCTCTCTCTCTCCTCCCTCTCCTCTCTCTCTCTCCCTTTCTCTCTCTCTCTCTCTCTCTCTCCCTCTCCTCTCTCTCTCTCCCTCTCTCTCTCCCTCTCTCTCTCTCTCTCTCCTCTCTCTCTCTCTCTCCCTCTCTCTCCCTCTCTCTCTCTCTCTCTCCTCTCTCTCTCTCTCTCCCTCTCCTCCCTCTCTCTCTCTCCCTCTCCTCTCTCTCTCTCTCTCTCTCCTCTCTCTCTCTCCTCTCTCCCTCTCCCCTCTCTCTCTCCCTCTCCTCTCTCTCTCTCTCTTTCTCTCTCTCTCTCTCTCTTTCTCTCTCTCTCTCTCTCTCTCTCCTCTCTCCTTCCCTCTCCTCTCTCTCTCTCTCTCTCCTCCCTCTCCTCTCTCTCTCTCCCTTTCCTCCCTCTCTCTCTCTCTCTCTCTCTCTCCTCTCTCCCTCTCCCCTCTCTCTCTCCCTCTCCCCTCTCTCTCTCCCTCTCCTCTCTCTCTCTCTCTCTTTCTCTCTCTCTCTCTCCCTCTCCTGTCTCTCTCTCTCTCTCCTCTCTCCTTCCCTCTCTTCCCTCTCTATCTTATATTCAAATTCAAATTCAAATCTGCTATATTGGCCGGACAGAGAAAGGATCTATGTTGCCAAAGCATTTGCAAAGAATAAAGTCAAAGGATCTGCATTGCAAAGGATAAAGTAAAATAATGTAACAAGCCACAAATATTTAAATTAATGTCGATTTATTGACATGAATTTAAAGTGTCCTTGTGTTTTCTTTTTGTTTATTTTTTCACCCCCTTTTTCTTTTTCTTCTTTGTATAATTGCAGTTTTACTTTGTATGTACTCAATATCCTAAGCCTGATTATTTTACATTTAACTGGATATTGCTACTTTTATTTTTATTTTTAGGACCTGATCACTCTGTTTTGTGTGTCCCTTGGAGGGAGGGACAGTAGGTGGGAGGGGGGTAGGGGGTGAAATGTAATGTAATGTAATCTGTACTATTTTGTATGCTCCTATGTATGTCATTCACCCCCTAAAAGGGAAATTAAAAAATTAAAAAATAAAAAACATTTAATTACAAAAAAAAACAAGCCACAAATAAAGGATAATAGATAAACAATGAAACAGTTTTCTGCAAATAACATACAGCATACAATAGTATAGTAGCATATAAAGGCAATTCAACAATGTAAGTCAGTGTATTTATTTCTTTATTTCTTACAAACCAGCTAAAATTGTCATTTTTCTCAATATTTACATATTCTCTCTCTCTCTCTCTCCATCTCTCTCTCTCTCTCTCCATCTCTCTCTCTCTCTCTCCACCTCTCTCTCTCTCTCTAGTTTCAGCGAGGAGCTCCAGGCGACGGTGCGCCTCCTCGCCCCGGGTTGTGACATCACCTTCCTGGTCTCGGAGGACGGCAGCGGGAAGGGCGCTGCCATGGTAACGGCCGTGGCTCAGCGGCTGGCCCTCCAGTCTCGCCTGCTGGAGGACAGCGACGGAGAGGTGGATGATGAAGAGGAGGAGGAGGAGGACGAGGAGGATTAATAATAACAGTAATGATAATAATGATAACTAAGGCTGTGGTACACAAAGCTTTGAAATAGAGAGAATAGGTGTGCTCAACTCAAAAAAACTTAAACTTTATGGGGTGCTGACTTAAAAAAACATAAACTATAGAAAAATGTCCGCACTCAGTATGTACCAGTATGTATTTATGAGCGTCTTTAAATTGCACAGCAGCAACAGAAACGCTGAGGAAGGTCAAGGGATAAACGCATACGTTGCTGTTGCTGCTCTGCAAATTACAGACTGTCATACCTGAGTGCGGCCATGTTTCTATAGTTTACATAATGCTTTGACGAGACGGGAAGTTTAGCCTTCGGATGAGGAGTCACGAGTCTGTTTTAAAGTAAGAATCCACGACATTTTCAAATAAATAACCGTCTGTTTTAATATTCTCTATCAGCCAGTTACTATATCACAACCTACATCCAGTTCAGGAAGACGTTTGCTGTTGCTGTTTCCGCTGTCTGGTCGCTCTTTCCTGGGAAAATCCTGCTTGCTGCACAGGAGCCAGGGTGTCAGGAAGTGTTTCATTCACAGCTGCAGCATGTTCCTCCTTGTTGGAGGACCGGTGTGCAGCTGACAGCCTCCAGTTTATGACCAAGACTCTGACATGTTGATCATTATAATGCAATAGTTGTTGTGCCCCACCTGCCCTCTAGTGGACTATAAAGCAAATACATGAGTCACAGAATACGCTGCGGGAGTCAGGAATTTATGTCAAGATTGCAAGTTCATTACATAACTCAAAAAAAGATTAAAAAAACACCAAGAGACGACGAAGATAAGGGGAACTGCAGCGGGCCACTGTGCATTTGACAGTTTTTTGCGAGTGCAGATTAGTCTAGTCTAGTTTATTTATATAGCCCTTTATCACAAAGGGCTTTACATAGCATCATATACATGTCATATACATACATAGGAAAATGGCAGTGTTTTAAAGAAATGATTACAGCTGCTAACACACACACATGAAAATGTTTTAGGCTAATACCCTGCCATTGCCTTGCATGCAAACGGTCATGATTATGGCTGTAGGATAAATGGAAAAAAAAGCAAACTGAACCGCCGTATAAAGTTTGTAGGTTATGTTAAAGCAAGATCACATTATTACATTCAAATTATATTCATGCCAGAGCTCTGACCCGAACTCTATAATGTCTGTTAAAGATAAATGTTATTGATAAGACAGAGAAAAGAGCGCCACCTACAGAAACTCAAACTGCATCGACAGAAAATCCAAGCTCCGTCCACACTGTTTGATTGACAGGTGATCTGAGACTTTCCTGAAACTAAATGATAAAATTATTTTCGCGTTTGTCTTGTGGGAGCTCAGCTTTTAGCTCAGTGATTCTCAACCTTTTTCATATTGAGAACCCCTAATTTAGTCCACATTAGAACCACAGACCCCCCATTTGATGAGATTTTGTCTCTTGGACCCAAATCTGAGAATATTTTTATTGTTAGAGATGATTTTGTCCAGAATTCCATGACTATCTGTAGAGAGATAACAGTGAAACTATGATCAAAACAGTCATTCTTCTACATTCTCTAATTGTTATTATGAAATAATGGTGAAGTTTAACAATTCATCAATTTGTTGGGGACCCCCTGGAACCCCCTCAAGGACCCCTGGTGGTCCCCGGACCCCACGTTGAGAACCACTGCTTTAGCTAACTGCTCATTTACTGTAAGTCAGTCTGGTTAAGTGAATTTTCTTAACACCAAACATAAATATATATTGTGCACATTCATGCATAAAGACAGCAGAGGTTGTGTACTTGCATACGCTACAGACTGACAGCTTAACTCCACCTCTTCGTCTCTTGAGCAGCCGGCAGCAGCAGACGTGTTGCCTGTTAAACACATTTCAGAACAGACTTGTTTGACTCCCTGTCCGAAGGCTTGAACAAGAGCGATCTCTGGTCCTGTAGAGCATGGCACTGACACTAACAGGTCTTTACAAATGGATGATCTGATGTTTTTCATTTCTTTTACACTCTTAAATGCTCCTTGTTCACAGTAAGAAAGTGAAGTGTTGATTTGCCAAAGTTGTATTTAGAAGAAATGTCGCCTCTGAAATTTGCCAATCGGAAAGTGGGCGGATTGTTACACAGAAAGCTGACTTTACTGGAGTCGACCAATCATCTTCCTTTTAGGGGAGGGGGCGGGCCCTCTAGTACTGCCAGCCAATCAGAGCATTAGCTCCTTCTGGCTGCTAGAAACGCCCCAAAACAGACTCTAGCGCTTTAGGTGGGAGAGAAGAAGAGAATAAATTACTAAAAATATTTATAAATTATTTTCACTTGAAACAAAAATTAACACTTGAGTGTGTTTCATAAACTCAAGGCTATAATATAAAATTGTAGGAAAGGAAAAAATCCCCTTTAAAATCCATTTCCTTGAGTAATTGTAAGGTGCTTTGGATAAAAGTTTTTACTTCTACTGTAATCTCTTAAATTCCATCATGCACATTCATTTTCCTTCAGTTTCCCACCTCCACGCCCCTGTTTTGCCTGAGGAAGTTTCCGGTGTATCATCAATCTCACAGTCACAATGAAACTGCATTTAGAGAGAGATTTAAGAGCGTCTTGCTTCCTTAATGTGATGTATTTCCTGTTGAAACAGGATGTTGGGGCGGGACATAACGCAGGGAGGGATCATACAAAAGTGTGAACCAATGGGAGAGCAGTTAGGGAGAGAAAAGCAGTTTGATTCAAGGATTGTTCAAAAATCTGTCATTTTCCAGAAAGTAAAATGAATGAGATTTTGTTAAAAAATAAAATAGAAGAAAATAAAGTTTGTTTTGTCATTTGGGGGAGCATAAATTGTCAAACAGGTGTATGGTGTGGTAGAATGAGCTAAAAAGGCAAAAAAAAAAAAAGATGTTTGATTTCAGTGTGACTTTAAGACAGTGATACACAGGGCAACTTTCTGGGCAACTAAACTCTGATCGGCAACATTGCTGAGGAGTGAATTCAACATTGTTGTTTTTATCACAGATTGTTGCCAGGAAACATCTGATGACATTTTGTCCCAGTGTGGCAGTTTGTTGCCTGTTGCTAGGAGCATTGCCCATTTACATTACCCTAAAAAAAACTGCCCAGTGTGTCAGCATCACCATCCTTAGATAAGGGATGAGTCAGAAAGAGACGGTGCAGAGCGGAGGAGGAGGAGAAGAAGAAAGAGGAGGAAGAGGAGGAGGAGTAGATGTGATGATGAACCATCAGAGGCAAACTGGGAAGACTTTTTACTACTTGAAATCAACAAGACAACCCCAAATGTCCAGGGCTTTTAATGAGGTTGTGCTGTATGTGCCAAAAGCCTTCATGCTGTTTCTGTTTCAAATGCAAAATGGTCATGAAAAGTTACAAGTGAAAAGTTACAAGTTACAAGGGAAAAGTTACTATCTTATCTTTTCTATCTTATCTTAAAAGGGGAAAGTTGCAAGTGAAAAGTTACAATGGAAAAGTTACTATCTTATCTATCTTATCTTATCTTATCTTATCTTATCTTATCTTACAAGGAGAAAGTTAAAAGTAAAAAGTTACAAGGGAAAAGCTACAAGGGGAAAGTTACAAGGCAAAAAAGTTACAAGGGAAAAGTTAAGGGAAAAAAGTTACAAGGGAAAAGTTAAGGGAAAAAAGTTACAAGGGAAAAGTTATAAGGGAAAAGCTACAAGGGGAAAGTTACAAGGCAAAAAAGTTACAAGGGAAAAGTTAAGGGAAAAAAGTTACAAGGGAAAAGTTAAGGGAAAAAAGTTACAAGGGAAAAGTTACAAGTAGAAAGTTACAAGTGAAAAGCCGTGCCTTCTGCTCAGGTTTACTTGGTAAAACACTGTTATAAGTCTTAGGCCCGTTGGTTACTGCTGTTACTGTATCAGTGTCCTGCTGAAAACTCATGTCGCCTATTATGACTTTTTGGTTGTTGTTTTTTTTTTACATTCATTGACAGTTGACCTCTGAAGTGTGACATCATTTTTCGGCCCAAATAAGGGATTCTGGCCCCGCCCCCCTTTTCAATCTGATGTGAAAATGAATAGAGGAGCCTTTAATGACTTCCAGCACTAATATTGACTATTTTTACACTATTATGCATTTCTTTATTAGTTGAGGTGGATTCTGATGGGTTTTAAAGCTGTAATGAAAAAAGTAAAAAAAGAAAATCTCTAGTCATGCCTAGCGTTCCAGCATTTCTTGGCTTTGTGAAGCGAGGATAACACAGACCGTAAGGAGGATAACACAACATCTGCCCCATTGTCGTTAGCAAAATAGTTTAAAAAAAATCAATAATTACATGTTAAAATATGTAATAACTTGGTCATATGTGATTTCTACTCATTTCACCCATTCTAAGAGCAGAATGATTGGCAAACGGGATCCAAAAATCACATTAATTTTCACCATATAGGCAAAAAAATTTGGATCCAGAGAGAATCCGAAAGCCCCAAAATGACGACACTTGAGAGGCCTTTTGTCTTCGTTTACTGCTGTTACACTGTTGTTGATTTCCTGCTGAAACCTTCTATCTCCAAGTCTGACTTCTTGTTACTTTGTTTTCCACAATACAATAACCGATGGCTGCGAGGGAGGCACCGCCATGTTGGAGGACACAGTGTAACGTTATCGCCTCTTCCTCCCTGACAAAACACAGACGTCCTCATTTCTGTGCGGTGCTGGGATGTTCAAATTCTACAGGGGGGGGGAAAAGATCAGGGAACAAGAGGTTATAATCTTTACTTTCGTTGTCACTCCTCCAACATGGCGGCGCGTCCCTCGTTACCACCGGCAACCACATGTGCCAGTGGTAACATATGCCATGTGTCGACGATGTGGCTTTTAAAAGTGCGCTGCTTTCTGCTGGTTGCTTGTAATCTTGGTGATTTAGGGGATTTACGCTTCTTCTACTGTTGCACTCATGGCAAGTTGCTTTGGATAAGAGCGCCAGCTAAATGATTTAAAATGTAAATGTTTTATGACCCAGGGAACAAAGTGAACTTGTGAAAATGCATTTCATGTCCAAAAATATATGGAAAATGAAACCAGCTTTGCTCAGTTCCTTAAAAGTTGACGCTTTACAGACACAAGGTGTTTCTAGTCTTGTGGTGTTTTAACCTACAATATGTTACAGCGTGTTTCTTCCAAATATGTTGAGTCCAACTGAAATATTTCTCCCTGCAGTGCTGAAAGTGACACTGCAAAATAATTGCTTCCTTTATTAAAAAGCGACTCACTGATGTTGCAGCTGGAGCAAAAGCAATGAAAATCCCAACTAGTGGATTTTTTTCACTGACGTTTCCCAGAAGACGGACTGCAGCCCGGAGACGCTTCTCATCTGCTGGCTCTTTGGGTATTCAGAGTAAAAAGTTGCTCCGGTCGCTCCGATGCAGATTTCTTTATTGTCTTACAACATAAAAAAAAAAAAAAAAGAGGTTTCGACAGCAGCGGTGTCTTCATCGGGGTGTAAAGCAAGATCTCGACCAGCGTTGGGATCATGAATAAACTCATCAATTCCATTTCAACTGAGGAATTGGAATTGGAATTTCAGGAAGTTGAATTTAATTCTTTGAAATTCTGTTGAAATTCCATCATTTTTCGTTTTTTCTTGCCACATATCTAGAGATTACACACAGTATTATATATCATCACTCTGCATCAGACAGGCTTCAACGTGCTCGCTTGTGATTTGCATTTCATGAGGTGGGTGAGGTAAGTTTTAACACACACATACCTGATTCTTAACATGAAACGGCATTGAAGGTAGCGCAGCATATTTCTATAAAAAAAAATGTATGTTCATTATTTTGGCCACGACAAATTTCTTGGGCAGGTCGACATTTTTTAGTTCAGCAGCCGTTGGCAGTGAGACAAAAAGTTATTTCAGACTCTGATGACGACGCTGTGGTGATGAATTATGAGCCACCGCCCAACAATTACAATAACTCACTGAGACAATGAGAGGTAAAACCCCAACAGCCAACAGAGGTGATCAACTCACTAATATCGCCTTTAGCAGCATTACATTTGCATTAGTGTGTGTTGGGTCGGGCCAGTGTTGCAGTGTTCCTCTCTCTCTGGCCTCTGAGCTGCTGAGTGGACAAAAGTACAAAACTTCCAAGTGTGTGTGTGTGTGTAATCTTCCCTTCCCAAGGCTGCTGCTGTAAACAATATGTTCTTAGTCTAATAGCCTGATTACACAAGGGTTAAAGCTGCACTAGGTGAGACTTTCATGTAAAAATCCACAAAATTGGAGGCTAACGCTTTATTTTCCACAGTTTCCTAATAATTTCCTAGAAAGGAGCTGTTCATTTCTTTGGGAGTTTCCTGGAAAGAACCATGTGATGCAAAACTGCAAAACTATAAACTATTTATTGGAAAAAGAATAGGCAGAGGTCAATTATCAGAAGTCATTATTCATATAATTATATAATATAGTTATTTGTTGAATTCTTAATTTTAGTTTCATTTCAAATTTTCTATATAACTGCTACATAATTTCATGGTTCTGTCTTGGAAACAACAGAAGAAATTGGAGGAACTTACCAACTACCATTCAACTCTCAGAACATAATTTCATGGTTCTTTCCCGGAATCTTCCTAAGAAATAGTTCCTTTCTAGGAAATTATTAGGAAATCGCAGACCCGTAAAAATAAAGCGTTACCAAATTTGGCTGAAACAGGGAAGAGCATCCCATCCTTACTCCTTAAGTAGATTATATTCAGTCTTTTCACCCCAAATAAACTTCTGCCTCCAGGTTTTTACACTCCTCCGCCCACAAGAAGTGACTAATTGAAACTTAAAGGGAAGGTTCAGCAGTTTTATAAGCCTCTACCCTATTAATCACTAATCAGCCCCGTCTTAGAATGGGTCAAAAGTCAACGAGGTATGAAACCATAACTCTTAAAATCACTTGCAAGCCATTCCCTATACTTCCATAGCTGTGGTAACAGTAAGAATACGTAACAGAACTTGCTCAAAGCACTTGAATGGGAGTTTGAAAGCAATGGCTTCAGACCCCATTGACTTGCATTAGCATTGCTAACAAATGCTAACAGGAGGCTGGTGCTGATTTCTCAGAGACAAAAACTCTGATGTAAAAATGTTTCGAATGTTATAATAGTTGACATGGCTAGTGATCAATAGGATAAGCCTCTAAAAATCACTGAACTTTCCCTTTAAGAGCGAAGTACAAACGGTACAAAGACAATATGTCGAAAAGATATTTTAAGAGAAATGATGTTGCGGTCTGTCTGTGGGAGTTGCTGTCTTTCTTCATGTTATTGAGACTTTTTGACGAGCAACCCTATCCCAAAATAAGGTTTTGTTGCACCGGCACAATCCTACAAATCCAAACTGTCTCCTAAACAGCAGCAAGTGAGAAGGAAACCTGGACTCACCAACATTAGATCTTCCGTCTCTCTTTTCCTTTTGGTTTCCGTTGGTATAAAGCATCACAGAGCGGCCGGGTCGGGAAACATGAGCGCGCTGTGTGACGTTTACTGACCTCACCTTGCAGGATTTCTGGGTATTGAAGTCCTTATATTGCAAACAAGTTCCCTCTCGCTGCCATTTTGGGGACGCCAATGGTGCAGCTTTAAGATTTTTTGCAATAAAATTTCAGAAATTTCACGATGAAAACTCTCCAGCATTGTTGTTCGCTGTGCAACACTTAAAGACCTGGAATGTGTATAACTGAGGGTGGATTTCTCCTTTAATTATAGATGTTGCGGGTGAAATTAGGGGAAACAACAATTTCCTGGTACACTTGCCTCCTTGTTCTTACAAATATGAAATCCACCAACCTTAGTTAAGTATAGATTTCATAGATGAAGTGAGGGGAAACGTTAATTTACCTGCCTAAAATCCACTTTAATAACAGCCGGCCGCCCTCCTTCATTTCCTGAGAGTCTCCCTTACTTTTCACCTTTTTGATTTTATAGAATTAAACTAGATCTGATCTGTAAAACAATATAGATCAGTTTCAGTGGAGCGGAAAACAGGCAACACTGGTCTAATTAAGAAAATCCCCCTTATTTCCACAAGTACAAATCCCGGTGTAAGTCTCAGTGTGGAGGCCTGCCGGTACATGCATCTCATGCTGGAGCCTCACACACACACACACACACACACACACACACACACAGCTGAGCATTATGAAAGGAAACACGTGTTTTCTCCCCCCAATGGAGGCGACTGGTAACAGCAAGTTATATGATCAGCAGGTTACATGAGCCTTGTGTGTCATGTTCAGTCTGAAAAATTACACAACCAAACTGTTGATTAGTCATGTAGCCTCTCCTGTTTTCATTTCATATCAACAATTCTGTTAGTACTTGTTTTTAACTATTGTGTTCGCTCAACCTGATGAAAAATCACTATCATATTCCTGTAGGGACTTTTAGTGTGTTGCCCAACAGAGTTTTATAGTGTCTTTGCTCAAGGTATTCGTATTTTTTTCAATCTCTTATGGTATTACTATAGTATTTCTATATGATTGATTAGTTTAAGTGCCATACATGGACTTACATGACATTACCATATCATAAAAAAAAAAAAGATTCAGCAAACTCAGATATCACACAGAGAAAATGTTGCTTCCCCCCCCCATGCTTTACAAACAAAGCGAACAATATGGAAACTTTCCTTTCTAAAACATATTTCAGGTTTTTCATAAAATAAATGAATAGAAACAGAAGTCATTTTGTTACACAACAGTTCAGTTCAGTTCATTTATTTAGATCATTTACAGATAAACAAATATACAACAAAACTTTGCATGTAAAATGAAACATACAAGACTGTAAATGTATAATAGTAATAATAATGTTCAAATCAATTCCTACCCCTTTTTTTCTGACTTAATAATGAAGCCTAACTGCCATGATAACCTCATTTTTTTGTAACTTAGATATTATACCATGTCATAAATATCTAAAATGACCAAAAACCAAACAGCGATACATGTGTGTGTGAGTGTGTACACACATACATGTTTACACACATAAACACATTTGTACATATTTACACTCATATACACGCAAAACAATGTTACTCTTAAACTTTGTAATGTCTGAATTGTCTTTCTTTATATTTTTTCTTAAACTGAGTTCAATTTGAACATTTTGATTCCTCCTCTAGAGAATTCCACAGTTTTACCCCACATACTGAAACACACATCTGTTTTAATGTATATTGATTTCTGAAGGTATTTTTCCTTCATAGGCACAACACATTTCTTAGATCATCATCTGCTGGACAGGAACACACAATGAATCTTATTCTCAATTTCTCTAATCACAAAGAACTAAACCTTCCTGCTCCAGTGGCTAACAGTAACGCTCTATAATGTTCCTATAGGGAATCACAGTGTTAATCAATAGTGAGTTCAGCCTTGTCAGTCTGGTCAAACTATAACATTCCAATAGCTTTCATATATTTCTTATGGTTTTGCTTGTGATATTTCTTATTCTATAATATGGCAACTTTAGTTCTTTTTTATTAGGGAAATATGCAGATAGACGACAGGCCCTGCACACTTTAGGCCTAATGTGTTGATGTTTTTTTTTTTTTTTTTACACATTTTTATTGATTTTAGTTTACTTACAAAGCATCTTTACCAGTGTATATGTACAGACAAAATGAGTAGAAAACATACACAGAACAAAAAAAAAAATCAGAGCACAGACAAGATTATGCATTAATATAACAAACCCACCCTGTTTCTAGGCTTAAACACACTAGAAACAAAATAATTGATGTTGTGTATACATGTTGTAACAAATCTAGTGTATATATTGTGCATATGGACCCTATATATTCCTATAGGGACTTTAGTTTTACTGTTGTATTTGTATAGTATCCTTCAAGGTTTTATTCCAGGATTGCTATCATTCTTGTTTCTAAGGGATACTGTCCATATAGACTGTCAGGCCTGTGTTGTTAATATTTAATACTGATTGTATGTGGATATAAAATCTATAGAGCCTGTAGATTTTAAAGCCTGTTTTACTGCTGCCATTACAGTCTGTTCTGTGTTTCTGAGGTTTAAAGCCCATATTGTGCAGACTGGATTTACTCCTATAGGGGAGCCAAACCTGTTTCTCAACATTCACATGCAAAAATAAAAAATAACAATAATGATGATGATGAATCGTGCAGACCAGGCTGCAGTGAGCTGCGGTATTCCAGTCAAACTTTGCAGCAGATCAGCCATATATTCCTGATGTTGCTCCTGTGTTCCTGCTCGCAACAGACAGACAGACAGACAGACAGACAGACAGACAGACAGACAGGCAGACAGACAGGCAGGCAGACAGGCAGACAGACAGGCAGCTCCGCTCCGCTCTGCTCAGGATTACAGACCACTTGAGACCATCGCCATGCGTTTCGCCCCGCGCATGCTCCGTGCGCACAGCTCTGGGATCAGCTCAACTATTTTGATTTCTCAATGTAAAAAAAAAAATAATAAAGGCAGTTCCTTTGTGTGCCGCCGGCTTCTGGCAGAATATCTGCTATAATTTCCTATAAGCTCCGGCAGGATTGATTTATCAGTTTGGGAGAATGAATCGCAATTAAAAAAAAAAAAAAAAAAGAAATCCCCCTTTTTTATTATTAACATTAAGTTGTACTCTGTGGCAAAGTTTGGCCACACCTAGATCCTGTCCTATTTCCACTAAAAAAGGAGGCTTTTTTTTTTCTTCTGGTGCGTTTGTTTGTGTGTCGGCGAGTCCCGGCGGTGAAACCGGAGAGGGGCCTCAGAGAGGGAATGCAGGACTGCAATGGAGCACAATGCAATACAGGTAAAGCCGATATTATTTCCAAATAAATGCCGATTTGTGTGACTTGGTCGTTCCGCTGTCTGACCTGTTGATGGGGAAATAACCGCACCGTGTGTCGCTGTGAGCTGGAGCTCGGCTCGGCTTTTATTTCATTTAGTTTCAGCTTGTCGTATTGATTGTTTTCCCATATCAACCGAGCCCGGAGAGTTGCTCTGACTGCAATTACAACTTTATTCAACCAGGCTCAACTTTTCCAGAGGTGGAAAATATTCGGCTGATATTTGTGTGTTTGTGGCAGAAAGACACGGCGGCGGCACCGCACCGCCGCTGCGGGTTATATCCGAGACACCGCATTTTAATTCCACTTTAATATTTCTGATATTTTCGCCATGTTAATGATTAATTTCTTTGTGTGTCGTGTCGACAGTCTCAGCTTCTCCTCTGGCTACCAACCCCCACCCACATTAACACATTCAATCAAATTGATATTCTGGCCATTCGCTGGGCTTTAATATCAGGAAACTTTTATTCAGCCTTTTTCTGCCGAGGCGACACCGCGTCGCTGCGACGCGAAAAATTTGATTTCAGCGGAGAAAATTAATTTTTACACCGACGCGATATTAAAGATTGAAATATATTCGAGTGGATAGGTGGAGCAGGAGTAGTATTGGCTGTAATGTGAAGCATATTGATATTATTATCAAATCCCCCGACATTTTGTCTCCGGCATAATTGCCACCCAGCTTAAGGAGGAATGTTAATATTGCGGTTGGGGGGGAAATGTGTAGTTTTTGTACTTGAAATAGCGAGGATTAGTGCTGACTGTATGAGGAAACATCCAGAGGACAGACAGGGCAGAGTGGCTGCAGTCGAAATATGAGGCATATGTTCAGCACAAGTCTCTGTTTTCACACAAATCTGCCATATGTGCTGTGGGAAATATTTTCTATTCCAGTTGTGGCTCTATATTTTCATAATGCCTCTGTTGGAATAATAAATTCCTGCAGCCTTGGGGGGGTTTTCACTGCTGAACTTGTGTGTTTTTCTGAATAACAGGATATATCCAAGGTCAGTGCTATAGGTTTGTGTTATATTTTTGTTTTATTTTTCAGGAGGCATTTTTTATTCTTCTTTATTATTTTTTATTAATAATAATTCGTCATTTTTCTTTCTTCCCTTCCGTGCTGAAACTGTGTAAAATCTCACTGCATTTTCCAGAAATATCACGAGAACTGACGTAGGCAGGGTGCAGATTAGGGTTTCCATCTTAAACTCTATATTCACATTTAGACAGAGGCTGCCTCAGTCCTGCCTCATATTATATTATGTGGCTTTTTTTTTTTTCTTTTTTTTTTTTTTTTTTTTCTGCTGAGCCCTGCCTCGTTTCCACCGCTAGGCTGAACCAGAGCTTCAGCTGTCCCTCCCCCAAGAAAAAACACAAAAAATGCTCTATAATACTCCTATGATATTCCTATAGGGGCTTACACTGTGTCTATGGTACTGAAGAGTGACTTCATCTTACTTTATGGTGTGTTTAATCTCCTATGTATCACTATAATAGTCCTATAATATATCTAAAATATTACTATAGGGACTTATAGTGTGTCTATGGTAGTAAATAGTGACTTAATCTTACTTTATGGTATATTTCTCTCCTATAGTATTATTATAATATTCCTACAGGGGCTTACAGTGTGTCTATGGTACTGAAGAGTGACTTCATCTTACTTTACGGTGTGTTTTATCTCCTATGTATCACTATAATAGTCCTATAATATATCTAAAATATTACTATAGGGACTTATAGTGTGTCTATGGTAGTAAATAGTGACTTAATCTTACTTTATGGTATATTTCTCTCCTATAGTATTATTATAATATTCCTATAGGGGCTTACAGTGTGTCTATGGTACTCAATAGTGACCTTATCTTACTTTATGGTATGTTTTTGTCTCCTCTGTATCACTATAGTCCTATAATATTTGTATAATGTTACTATAACTCACTACTGTAATCAGTAGTGAGTTTGCAGTATGTTATAGTATTTTTCTCATCTCCTAGTATCATCACAATATTCCTACAGTGTCTATAGTGACCTTATCTTACTTTAAAGTATTTTTTCTCCTATGGTATCACTATAATATTCCTATAATATTCCTGTAGGGGCTTACAGTGTGTCTATGATACTCAATAGTGACCTTATGGTATATTTTACCTCCTATGTATCATTATAATATTCCTATAATAGTCCTATAATATTTCTAATATGACTATTACAGTGTGTCTCTGGTACACAATAGTGACTTTATCTTACTTTTTGGTATGTTTTATCTCCCATGTTTCACTATAATATTTGTATAATAGGCCTATTACCATATGGGCTTATAGTGTGTCTATGGTACTCAGTAGTGACTTTATCTTACTTTATGGTATGTTTTATCACTTTAATATTTCAATAATTATACTGTAGGGACTCATAGTGTGTCTGTATCAATCAATAGTGAGTTTGGAGTGAGTTATAGTATTTTTTCATCTCCTGTAGTGTCATTATTATTTCTTGGACCGGTCTCTCTTGAAAAAGAGATTGCATCTCAATGAGACAACCTGGTAAAATAAAGGTTAAATACAATTATAATATTCCTGCAGGGGCTTACAGTGTGTCTACAGTGGCCTTATGTTACTTTAAAGCATTTTTTCTCCTATGGTATCACTATAATATTCCTACAATGTTGCTATAGGGTGTTACAGTGTGTCTGTGGTGACCTTATCTTTCTTACTTACTACTCTATCTATCTATCTATCTATCTATCTATCTATCTATCTATCTATCTATCTATCTAATATTTCTAAAATATTCCTATAGAGACTTATAGTGTGTCTGTGGTAATCAATAGTAAGTTATAGTATAGCATTGTATTGTATAGTATAGTCTCACTATAATAGTGCTATAATATTCCTATAGGGGCTTATAGTGTGTCTGTGGTAATCAATAGTAAGTTATAGTATAGTATTGTATTGTATTGTATAGTATAGTGTCATTATAGTAGTGCTATAATATTCCTATAGGGGCTTATAGTGTGTCTTTGGCACTCAATAGTGAGTTTATCTCACTTTACATCACTATAATATTCCTTTAATATTGTTATAGGGATTTACAGTGTGTCTGTTGTAATCAACAGTGAGTTTAAAGTGACCTTATTGTACATTATGGTGTTTTTTTAATCTCCTTTGTATCACAGCAATATTCCTATATAGTTTGTAGTTTTGCTGTGATACTTATGCAGGATCCCTCTAAAATTGATTATAGGACTGCTGTGGCTGGTCTGCAGAGCTCCAGCGGGTGGGGGAGGGGGGTGGTTAATGGGTGGCTGATGGGTGGGGGTGGGGGGGGTGATGGGTGGGTGGGGGTGGGGAGGAAACACAGGAGTGAGAATTTGAGAATTTGACATGAGGGGCAACAGGAGCGGAGCCGCCTGCTGGCTGCAGGACGGCCGGCTGGGAATGAACGGTTATCGTAGAAAATTTGTATTCAAAGAGACGTCCGTTGGTACTATTTTGGTACAGGAAGAGACTGAGGAGAATCTCTATAAATATACGCATTTATTTTGTGAATCCCAATCTATCGCAGCTAAATAGATTGCAGCTGTAAAGCCAACCACACCCTGAGTCTATACACTAGGCCTATTATTTCATGTGGATAATAAGCCTGGTGCATGTGTCTCTTTGCCGTCTGCCTAGTTATGTTTTACGTGATTTATAATTGAGTTTATTTGCACATAATGACAGAAGGCACAACACCCAGTGAGGTTAATGCTCCAAAGAGACAGAAACGGGATCTATCAGGCTTCGGTTGTACAGAAATGTAAGTCGCACCGGCCTGCAGACCCGTGGTGTCATGAGTAATGTTTGTAGCTAAGCAGATTAATATAGAGTCTGGTTTCTTAAGCTGTGGCTCAGGACCCAAAATGGCAACAGAAACAGTGTGTTTCCCTGAGCCTGGCGTCCAGACAGAGACAGTCAGATTATCATGCAGACTGGAGGAATATAAGGATCTCCAGTGGAGGAGAGTGTGTTTTCTGTTAAAGCCGAGCCATGTCTGGTACTGAGGAATTAAATAATCGCATCACCTCTGCTGGATGAAAAACCTTGTATCTCCAAAAAAAGTTAGGGAAAATCGGCCTTCATTTCGGATTGATGCCACAGTGGAGTTTGAATGGCTTTCACCGACCGGAGGCTCCTGAAATCATTCAATAATTCAAAACGCCCAAATTGGAGCCGCTGTATTCACCCAGCAGCAGTACAGAAGCTGAATTGGCCTTCAAATATTTGAACTATACTTGAAGGTGTGCTTGGTTTATCGTTCCAGCCGTGTAAACAGCCTCGATAGCGCACATAAACCTCTTGCAAGATAAGACGAATCAAGTGCTCCTCCTGGATGTTTTCTCATTAGATTCAGCTACTAGTTTTGCCTCGCTGTGCGCAGCAGCGGCCTGTAAACACAAGGGGAGTCACACACAAACCAGAGCTGTAGATTAAATAAAGCGTCAGTATTGGCTTGAACAGTGTGAGGAGCGTTTTGTGCGAAATGAGACATCATCCACCATTTTGGGGAAAAAGGAGAACCTGCTGTTACAAAATGACTACTGCAACAAAAATAAACCTCATGCTTGCTGGTAGACATTCACCTGCCAAACACTAACATTCTTGAGGGTCGAATCATATCTCTATTTTTGAAATATTGCTTTAATTTTTTTCTGAATGCTTGTATATAAATGAAACCCTTCATATTTTATTGTTTTTGGTATTGCATAATGGAAAAAAATCGTCAGAAATATTGACCGTTTCACAAAACATCAGTGAGTGAAACTGTGAGAATAATCATTTTCTCTCTCGCTCAATTCAAGGAGATTGGTTCAAACTGTTCCTTCAGTAAAGCGGCTGTAAGGCTGCTGAAGGCCTTTTCTTAGTTCAGTTTATTAAACCGCATGTTAGAAACGTACATACCGCTCAGACGTATCAAGGATAACACTCAAACATCAGATTTCTTTCCTCTGCGGTGCTTAAACACATTCAACGAGATGTAGACACTGCTCAGTATATTATGACGACTCCCTGAAATAGACAAGTTACAACTCTGATTTGGTCCGCTGTTGTTTTCCTCCATCATACCTAAACAACAAAAACCAATCGCAACTTGAAAATTAAAAGTGCAGCGAAATGTATTCAGGCGCTCTGTCAAACATCATGACACGTCTTTTTAAATCACATGAAAAGGAAGAAAACTGGATGCTGTGATGCTCTGACAGCTGAAAGTTCACAAAACCTCTGCAGTGTGTGTGTGGAAGTGCAGCTGTATCAAGTCACATTGCATTCACAGTGTCTGTCAAAATAACTGAGAAGTGCATTTCCAAATCCTTTATGTTCATCTGGGGGGGAATAAAACAAGACCTGAAGTGCATCATTCAAGATCTGTAACATAAGGAGGATCCAGGCTGTAAACTGTCCTACAGAGGAAAAAACTGTTACTTCAATTTTGGTCAGAAAGATTTTTCGATTTTGTCATTTTTCTTCGTGTTATCTAAGAGGATAAAGAATACCCTCTTACTAGGTCAAAAAAACCTAGTTATATAAAGATATTCTTACAAATTCTTTATGTGTGGCTGGGCAATAAAATAAAAATCTCTTCAATGCCATTTTTTAATGCCAATTTCACTGTGAGCAGCTCCAGCCCTTTTGCCCTGTAATGTAATGTGTGTAGGTGTTATCTTTTTGTCAACCAAGGACTTTGGTAGCCCGCTATCCTTCTTAAAAAAAAAAAAAGTTTTAGTCTTGTGCCATCAGTCATTTTATAATGTTGGAATGACGCTCTTCAGCTGCAATATGATCTGAGGTTTTTGTTCACAACGAGAAAGAATAGAAAAGTGGCAATAAAAGCAACAAGAAGCATCGTCCCTCCAAGTTTCATCCAAATCAGAATAGTAGTGTGTAAGTATAGCCTGTCAACGTTTTAAATGTTGACCTTTAATTATAGCGTCCCTATTTGGCCAATTGGTGTAATGTTTTAAAATCCCTGGAACACAGTGCAAAGATGCATCACTGCTCCAAGTTTTGTCAAAATCAGACCAGAAAAGTCTGAGATATCCCACAAGGCCCTGATGTCATCACATGGGGACGATTAAAACAACATATTAGGGTACTTTTTAAAGAATATCAGGCAGTATCAGGTCAAAATAAACACTTAACTAAACCGCAACCTCTCTATATTTTAGATATATTGAATCATGATTTCCTTTTGAAAGTGGCTGTATAGCATTCAGGAAGTGGACTCTTCCTATGTCCTCCATATTGTGCAGCCGTGCCGGAGTACATGTTAAACGGCAGAGTAGAACAGGGTAAAGCGGAGTAAAAGCAGCAGATCTGACGCAGCGAGGCCATGCAGCCGCTGTGTTACTCCATGACGGCGCTAATTTGTGTCATGTGGATGTGTGTCCAGTCCAGGCAACTTGTCTTCCTCTGAAAATGTAGTGACTTTCAATTTTCCAGCATTTGGTTTTCTCGCTGAAGTTGTAATTCCAGGGAGAGAGAGAGAGAGATTTTCATTGTTGGGTCGGGCAACTTTCATTCATTTCTAATAGTTTACCCCCTCCCATTAATACCAAAATAACTTTTCTTTTTTTTCTGGTCATGATTACATTGTTGAGCCGTACCTGCAACTGAGAAAATGACGTCATTGTTTACCTCTTGTCCCACTAAAAGTATTGTTGGTACAGAAGTGGATGCTATATTGTTTAGTCGGGTGTGTATACTCTACCAGTCAAAAGTCTGGACCCACCTGATTGAATGTTCTGTTTTTCATTCTCTTAAAGCCATTTTGATCTAAAGGCTTCTGCTTAAATGCTTGAAATGTGTTTCTTAGTCAAATATAAATAGTGAAGTTGATCCTATGTATGAATTTCTTTCCAAAGCCTTTTGCCTTTCCATCAAGGCAAAGGGCGGCTACTTTAAAGAATCTAAAATATAAGATAGTTTTGATTTGTTTAACACTTTTTTGGTCACCGCATGATTCCATTTGTGTTATTTCACAGTTTTGATGTCTTTACTATTATTCTAAAATGTGGAAAATAGTAAAAATAAAGAAAAATGTGGTGTGTCCAAACTTTTGACTGGTAGTGTATACTATACTTTTTATATATGAAAAAAAAAAATCTAGTCATGGACATGCTGTGACCATAAAAATCTAGTAAATAAGTAGTGTTTTATTTTCCTTTGCAGAGCAGTGTTCAATAAGACTGCTGTGTTTTTTGTGAAATCACTGCAAGAAGTTAGTTGCTTTTTTTTGTGTTTGTAATTACTCATTCATCTGTTTTTATGGTCAGAAACTTAAAAAAAAAAAAAAAAAGTTAACTTGGAAAAGAACTGTGATTGTCTATTTCAGAAATGAAACTGATGAAATACAGGGAGAAGTGAAAGGTTTCATTCCAACATAAAAAATATTTATGTAATGATATAATTTATTGGTTATGAGAAGGAAAGGGGGAAAAAAAGTCAGAATTTCATGACTCAACCCTTCAGTAGTCTAGATGATTCCTTTCTCAAATGTCAATATTTTGCAGGCAAAGATCTACAAATATTGAATAACTTCAGTGTTTTTTCCATAATGACGTTTACTTTTGATCACTCACTTCATAGCATGCGTCACTACACCAACATCAGTTTGGTAATAGGAGGCGTCACACTGTTGTATTGAGTGGTTGGTTATCGGTGGCTGAGATATGCCTCTGCCATGCTAGATATTCTCAGTTAATTTTTAACATTTCCTCTCTAAGTTGTTTAATATATTACAATATCCTGCCCTGCTAGACATGTGGAAATGTTGCCTTCCTACAAGATGGTGTAGCTTCATGGTCAGACGCCAGACAGGATGTTGTTGTCGTCTTGCTTTCAGTAAATTTACTCAGCAGGAAAAGTTGAGTTCTGGTGAATTGATGGGAATCTAGTGAGGAGAATATTGACTCCATACAACACACACATTTACAGTTTAATTAGCTATTTTTTTTCACCAGGGAATTTTCAAATTATAGGGGAAAAACTTCCAGTTTTCCTGCAGCTATCTTTCAAAGTGGCATATTAGCATGGTTAGCATTCTTAATTGAAACCCATGGGTACTGCTGTTTTCATTCATTCATTCATTCATTCATTCATTCATTCATGACCATGGCATCATGATGTTGGAAGGTCAGCAGCTAACTAGCTTACTTAGATAACTTAGTATGGACAGATTGTATTTTTTTCAGTTAGCAGCAGAGCGCTAGGCTTCATGATATTAGCTTCCTCCTCTCTTACCCGTTTGCTTTTTCACAGGGCTTCAGTCTAACATTACTTAGCGAGAAAAACTGTGATACTTGCGATATCACAGATACTTGTGATACTCTGCCTCCGAGAAACGTTTGTAGAACTAAAACTCCAGTATTGAGCTACACCGGGAGTTAAACCCCTAACCCTGACCATGTTGGTGCCATGCTTACCCACTGAGCTCCACAGGAACCATAACATCTCCTCCTCACTGTGTCCCACCTTCACATGTCCTCTTGTCTCCCTGTCCGCCAGTGGTTGGGTGCTCCCTCCTGCCTGCGAGGCGGCTATGCCTTCTACAAGTCGGTGAGCAGCCGAGCGCGGCCCGGCGGCCCGCTGCAGGTCTGGAGGCTGGGCGAGTTTTACTTCGTCCGCTGTGGACCGCAGGAACCGGTGTGCATCGCTGAGGTGAGACTTCTGTCACTTGGGGGGGGGGGGGGGGGGGGGGGGGGGGGGGGGGCTTATCTGGGTCCGGGTCGGGTTAAAGCGGCGGTCCTCAAGTCATCGAGACCCAAGAGCCTCCGGGTTTGTCAGCACTACCGCAGCTCATTTCGCTTCGTAGTTGAACTTTTTGCTAAATTGGTGAAATCAGCTGCTGTAGTGTTTGGCCGGAGAGGAAACTTCTCCTGGGTTACGGAGGCACATGGTTGAGAGCCACCGGATGAAAAGTGATACTCTGACATTTTGAATTGTTGTTGTTGGTCTTCACCAGACACTTGTCACATTGTGGGAGAGAAGTTTGTACATGTCTTCAAACCACCGTGTCCCTCAGATTCAACAGAAACGGCTTGTTAGTATTCTTAGGATCGCTCCTTGAAACCGAGAGTCGCTCGCTAGCCGCATCGCGTCGTATGAAAGATGAATTTCAAAATGTCACGGATCCCCCTCTAAGAGCTGAGTCGAGACATTTTCAGTTTCTTTTTATTTATGTGTTTGGAGGTGAGATGTTTTTATAAGCGCCCTGGGTTTTTTTCTCTCTCATCTCTGCAAACAAGTACATTTTTTTTTCTCCTGTGTTTTTATTAAACCAAACTGAAACTATGTTGTAAATCAATGTTTATGAAACTGTGGATTGAAGCCAAAATGGGTCATGGGCCTTCTTCTCCTGGGTCTCCACATGAGCTGTAGTAGAGTAACAGTATTTATTGAGCCTGCATCCCACGGCAAGGCTAAATTTAGTCAATTTAGGTCGCGAGCTGAAAGAGTAAGGACACGTGTTTTAATTAGATTGAATTGTAATTTGGGCTGATATTGTTGTATTGACAATGATTGGTTTAAATGAAGGATCTGAAGGGACTTTTTTTGTTTTTCTTTATTGGAAAAAGAGAAAAAATAGAAACTGTGTGGAGGAGACAAAGAAACCCTCAGGAGCAGAGTCTGAAATTAACATCCACCGAGCGCCAAATGCCGGTAAAATTTGCCTTTTAGTGGATAAATCAATAAAAGTCGCCAGTAATTGGGTTTTGGTCTTCGCCTGTTCTCAAACTTTGTCCCTGCCGGCCACCGTACACTCTCTCTGACCGTGAGCCAATCGAATCAAAGCAAAAACAACGTCTCTGTATCAAACAGGCTCCTGATTGGCTGCCTGTTACGCTGCTCCACTCAAAGCAGCAGCATCTAAACTTCTGCAAACCTTTCCTCCTGGTTTTCCACTTTATTCTTTGTTTTTTCTGTGTAGGAGATTGTTAAATTTGACATATGATGATGATACTGTTTTGAACCATCAGGGACTACTTTCCCTGTTTAGATGAGAAGTGAAGGTGGTGGGTGATGGGAGACTTTGTACAGCTAAAAATAACTGCGTGGCGGATGAATACGTGGTTGCAGATCTGGTTTTGTGCTTTCTGCAGGGGTTCTAATTTATTTATTCAGGATTTCTCCCTTTCTTGACACAATATTCCCATTTCTGTCGGACATTTCCTGTTTTCCTTTGTGTTTCCTCCACTATTTCCTGCTTCTTTGGTGTTTCATCCCTGTATCCACACTCCCCACATTTACACACCACAGCAATCTCTTTCAGGTATCTCCCTCTCTGTAGCCCAGTCGTTGTACATCGCTGTTTATCCAACTGGGTTTGAAAGGGTTTC
The DNA here is from genome assembly GCF_048128805.1 of Centroberyx gerrardi. Taxonomy (NCBI): domain Eukaryota; kingdom Metazoa; phylum Chordata; class Actinopteri; order Beryciformes; family Berycidae; genus Centroberyx; species Centroberyx gerrardi. The sequence goes on along the minus strand of NC_136007.1, from coordinate 4,508,403 downwards.
AGAAGCCCAAGGGGTCAGCGAACTTTCTCATGTGATCCTTCAAACTGAGTTAAAACATGAAAATCACCAAAAATAGACTTAGGAGGTTGTTTGGAGATTTGCAACACAACTACAAAGCCTCTGTATTCAGGAAAAGGGTTAAAGTCACGCTGAAATGAAACTGACTTTTTCCTCTTTTTAGCTCATTCTATCATATCATACACCTCTTTCACAATTTCTGCCAAAAAAAAAAAAAATTGTGTGTTTTTATATCCAAATCTCACTATTTTTACTTCCTGGAAAACAGAAAATCTTTAGTGGTGACATCATTGTGTACCAGGAGGTGACATAAAAAATTCCAACCAATAAAACATCACAGATTTTTGAACAGTCCCGCCCCTCCCATCAAATAAAACTGTTTCTCTTCCTAACTTCAATCTAATTAAAACACGTGTCCTTACTCTTTCAGCTCCCGCCCAACATCCTGTTTCAACAGGAAATGCATCACATTAAGGAAGTAAGATGCTCTCAAAATGCCGTTTCATCATGACTTAAAGGTATCTTTGCGTTCTTCTCTGTTTTTCCCCCCGTGTCAGGTGACTTTACTGTGGGAGGACCAGGCGCAGCGCCACCTGCTGGCCAGCGCCAGACTCTACTTCCTCCCCGAGGACACACCCAAGGGCCGCACCAGGGAGCATGGAGAGGTGGGTGGGGGATGGGGGATGGGTGTGTGTGTGTGTGTATGTGTGTGTGTGCAAGGGTCAAAGGGCACAGGGCCGCTGCCTCCTCTTTCATTCAGTGAGTCGTTCATTCTATTTATACAACGGTATTTGATTCATGTATCCACTTATCCATTCATATACTCATTCATTTATGTAATATTTCATTCATTCATATGGTATTTCAGTCATTTACTTATTTACATTTACATTCTAGGTATTTAGTTGACGGTTTTATCCAGAGAGACTTACTTAGATACTGGGTCATTCATTCCTTTTATTCATTATTAGCATATTATTTATTCATTTATTCTTGATAGATCATTTATGTCTATTACGTAATTCATTCATTCTTTTGGTGTTAAAATGATCATTCATTGTCAGTGTGAATTCATTCTTGATGGGTAATTCTTTAATTGAATCAAAATCAATATGAGGACGAATCATTTTGATCTAATATACCGTAATGTTTTTTTTGATCTTTCATTCATTTGTCCACTCATTCTTTAAAGAAAAAAAAATCTGTTCCTCCTCTTCTCAGCTCTATTATACATCAACATTCAAGGAAAAACATGAACATATTTTTTTCTGGTGCTCTACGGCTCAGATTTTTTTAAAAATAATTTTGGTGATCTGCTTATTCTGGATAGGAGCATCAGCTAAATGCCGTGAAAGTAAGTTTAAAAAACAACAACAACAAAAAAACAATAACAGAAGTCAAAGTATGATTTCCCATTAATAAGTGAAGAAGCGCCAGCTGCAGCGTCCCGTCAGCTGCAGCGTCCCGCCAGCTGCAGCGTCCCGCCTGCTGAATGTTTCTGATTAGCACAGTTCACATGCAGGCTGCAGCTCCGCTTCGCATGAGGATCCTCTGGGAGACGGACTAATGTATTACCCAAATGTAAATCTTATGACCGCTGTGAAACCAGATTTTCCACATTTTCAACTTCGATATTCCACTGCAGAAAGTCTTCATATAGGGTTTTATTTTCCCTGATGGAGAAATGAGGCTTGTGAAGTTTTCGTTTTTTACAGGAATCATTGCTGTGTTTCTGTATATGAAGAGTTAATTTCCAATATTCTAATATTTATTATACAAAAGAAAATTCGTCATGTAATAACTCTAAAAATCTAGAGGATCCAGTCTGTAAAAGAGCGATCATTTTGTCAACCGAGGGCTTAAGTTACCTGTTATGCTTGAAAAGTATCAATTTTAATGTCGTGCCATCAGTCATTTTACAGGAGGAACAAAACTCATGATATCTAATTTCTATTTGTTTCCATTGTCTTTTTAGTAAAGTCTTGTATAAGAGCCTCTCTGGTTTCCTAACCGCTCCGCCGCACTTCCCCACAACTTTGACCTCCCTCTGCTACCCATAAACCTTTTTATTTTGTTAGGTTTTATTAATTTGAGCGGAAAAATCATGTAACATTTGATAATATTAACAGCAGATTTGACATGCTGAGTTGGTTTAAAACACCCGAGGGGATTGTAAACGGGCCATAAAAACTTCACAAAATACAATAACAGAAGTAAAGTATGGTCAGCTAATTTATGATACACAACCTATACTTTGTTTATTATCGCTAGAAAGGCTTGGCGTGACACGTTTCGACTCAAAATTCAAAACGGCAGCTTTAAAAAAAAAACGCCTCTCCACTCTCAACTCTTCTCCTGGAGCCTCTTCCTGTACAAACCAGTGCTGTAACATTTTTCAAAATCACACAAGGAAGCGATCGTTAAAATTGATCTCTGATTTCCTCCGGTCGACGGCTGCCTTGGCCTCGTCCGCCGGCCCTCGCAGCGTTAATAAAGTCGGAGCCGATCGCTGCGGTTGCAGATGCAGCAGGAATGTGAAGGATCCTCATATAGAGCTCCAGGTTTGGGGGTTGGGTCGGTTTGGTTTGGGCTCGGTCTCTGCCTGGAGGACTGAGCAGGATCGCTGTCACAGCTGACAAACTGGAATGGGAGGAGATCTCACAAGCTTAAGTTGCAGTATGGCTGCGGGGGCCAAACTGGGTGAACCGGGGCTTCGTCATTTACACTGCAGGCATGTGGGAGATGTTTTTATCAACAAGAGCAAAAGAGGCACAGAGAGAGGAGCTGATGTCTTGTTTTTTTTTTCCTGTTTGAGGTTAGATTAGATTACGTTTTTAGATGTGACATTTTAGACGTTTTAGCTGACGCTCTGATCCGGAGCGACTTGCAGCGAGTCGGATAAGTTTGTTAGTTTATTTCTGACGCGGCGACACATTAAACCGCCTGAGAAGAGGAAGGAGGTGGGGAAGAGGAGGAGGTTCACTCCACAGGTCGACTTTTACCCCACAGCTACATGAATAGTTCATTTCTAATGTGTTACGCAGTCATATTGGAAGACAAATATTCCCTGAAGTTCCCTAAATGTTGTGGTTTGAACAACAGAGGGCTGAAGCCTACTAGTCCTCTAACAAGCACTACAGCATTTTAATTGTAATCAGTCAGTTAGGAGTCACTTTTTCAAATGAAGGGAATCTAATTTTGGAACAACACTCTTCCAGGTTCCAGTGATTCCCTTTCTTCCCTCTCGTTGCCAGCAGTGAGAATCAGCCACCAGCGGCCCAGCATGGCCCGGCCTTGCTGTGGAAAAGCAGGCAGAGCTTCTTCCGGGCCGCTCACACACACACACACACTCTGCAGGCTGTTGGCTGGAAAAATGCGGTCGCACCTCATTTGACCAGGGGCGACGTTATCTCATGTTGTGCCGGCTCTTTTTGTGTCCGCATGTAAATGTCAAGGCTGTTTGAGCAAATCCCCAGCTGACGAGGACACTTCTCCTTTTAAGAAAATTTGGCGTGTGTTTATTTACACTTGGTTTGTGTGTGTGTGTGTGTGTGTGTGTGTGTGGGTGGTGCAGCACATGCTTGAAAATTAATGAGCAGGTAATAGTTCAACAGGTAGAGCCAGAGGTGGGGACTCGAGTCACATGACTTGGAGTCAGAGTCGAGTCACAGTTTTAATAGCTTGAGACTTGATGCATGAAGAGAAGACTTGAGACTTGACTTGACTTGGGTTCTGGTGACTTGGGACTCGACTCTGACTTGTACTTTGACGACTTGAAAAGGTTTCTAAAGTCTTGACTTGAGATCTTGTGTTTGTGTAAATGACTCAGATTGAAAGTGATGAGATTTGTTCCAGCAGACGACTGAATTTAAATTCTGTTTTCTGAATTTGTATGGAATGATTGAATTTATTGAAGTTGAAACTGATTATAGAAATCAAACTCATGATGCTCTTACCAAGTTTTTATCCTATTAAAACCATATTGCATTGAAAAGTCCTAGATATTTAGTTTTCTTTAAGATATTAAATTGATACTGGACTCTTGATTTGTTCTGACTTGACTTGCTGTTCTACTTTTGTCAAGACTTTAGAAACCTTTTCAAGTCATCAAAGGTCAAGTCAAGTCTCAAGTCTTCTCGTCATGCATCAAGTCAAAAATGGGGAATAAAAAACTGAATCCTTGTAAACTTTTTGGATTGTTTTAGCGTGAAAATGGTCAAATTTAAAGAATATCAGCACAAAATATCAGATATTGGCAGCTTCAATCCAAAAGTATTGGCCTTCAAAAACCCATATCGATCAAACAGCTAATTACGGAATTAACCTCTTCATATAATGCTTTTGTGTGTGTGTGTGTGTGTGTGTGTGTGTGTTCAGGACGAGGTGCTGGCGGTGTCCAGGAAGATGGTGGTGCAGGTGGAGGACCTGGTCCGGTGGGCGTGTCCGGAGCCGGCGGGCTGGAGGAGCGGCGGGACCGACGGCCTCCACAAGCCTCCGGACAGGAGCAGCGAGCCGCTCCGGGACAAGACCGACAGTGAGACACACACACACACACACACACACACACACACACACACACACACACACACACACACACACAGCACACTGCAAGGGTTTTAACATTGAAAAAAAGAAGAAGGGACCCCAAATTAGTCTTGAAACAATTCTGTTGTTTAATTGACAGAAAATTAACCGATCATCGAAATTATAATAATTTTAGTCACTTATCAAGTAAAAATACCAAATACTTGTTGATTACAGCTTCACAAATGCTGAGATTTGTTTGCTTTTCTCTGTTTCATATCATTATAAAATTAATACTTTAAGTCAGCAATTTTAAGAATCACTTTGCCCTAAACCAAACTGATTTCGAAAACGAGAGAGTGTAAGCTAATGTGAAATTCCAAATGTGTATGTACTGGTGTGTTGTCAGCATGTGCATGTCTGTATATTTGTATGGGTGTATATTTGTATGGGTGTATATTTGTATGGGTGTATATTTGTATGGGTGTATATTTGTATGGGTGTATATTTGTATGGGTGTATATTTGTATGGGTGTATCGCAGCATGCGGTGTATTGATCCGTTGTGTGGTCCCTGCAGACGGGCCAGCGGAGCCGCAGGGCGTCAAGGTGCTCAGCTTCCCGCAGTACTGCCGCTTCCGCTCCCTGCAGAGACGCATCCAGGACGGGGCGGGGCCGCCGGGGCCGCAGGACCCCCACCTGCTGGCGCTGGGGGGCATCAGGGTGGCGCTGCCCGACACCCGGGTGCTGTACTGCAGGGACACCTTCACCCACCCCACCCTGGAGAGCAACACCAGCTTCTGGTGGCAGTTCAGTGAGTTTCCTCCAGTCCACAGCGGGGGGGTCAGGGGGGGGCTTATGTAAAGGTTTGAGAAGTGCTGCCATAATTTAAAGAGGCAGTAAGTCTGATTTTTACTGCCCCATATTGCGCAATATATCCGCTGGGAATGAAAGGGTTGTTGATCAATACCAATGACTCAGCGATTACTTCACCAGCCGCTTTCTGGTTTTTTAAAACTGACTTTCTGGCCCGTTCTCTGTTTTGGAATAAAAACAAATATGCACAAAATCAATATACACCTATTGGAGTTAAAAAAAAATGTCAGCAGCTCAAAGATGGATGAAGAGGAGCGAGTCGCAACACATTTCAGCTTGTTGTCAAGCCAAAGAAGCTAATGACAAAGCAGTTTTATTATTCCAGTATCCAGCATGGTGATATTTTAATGTAAAATATAATAAGAGTAACGGATCAGAAGCACATCTCAGTTTCTTTTCGTGAATGTTGAATATTTTTTAGAGGCATATATAAATGGACGGATAGATTTATTGATCCGTGATTACATGGGAGATCATGTTGCCTATTTGGCCGTGATTGGAGTTAATTTCTGTATAAACTTAACTATTGTCATGAAGTAAAAACCAACACATCACTCCCTGGCTTGTGAAGTGTGAGCGCTCTGGGAAACACTGCCACCTGCTGGACACACCGGAGCTCTGCCGACTGATTTAGGAGTCTAGTTTTATAAAAACTTAGTGTTGGTTGTATTTCTAGAAGTAGAATTAAATTTGCGCCACTCTCTGAATCACCTACAGAGATCAGTAAAGTATCTCATTACATCAAGACCACTTTACTTATTATTGTTTTTTCAGAGCTTATTTACTGTCATACACCGCTTTATTTACTGTACAAAATCATCAGATTTAAAGGAAGATCTTTGTGTTTTGGCTAAACGCCGCCATGATGAGACGCTTTTAATGCATCTCGGCCTGCGTGTGACGGCGATTTTTGTCTCATCACCAACTGCAAATATCACTTGCACTTCTGGATATATGCAAAATATGCAAAATATTCTGGATATATGCAAAATACATATATTTGTTTTTCCTCTAAAGCTGGCAGTCCAGAAGTGCAAGTGTACATATGGAACGCAGTATAGAATGACATTAGAGTGCCGTGGCTTCAATGCAAATATATATATTTGCATTGAAGCCACGGCAGACTAATGTGCAGTTTTAAAGTCACGCATATTTTAACATTTCAGAACAAATGTCCAAGTAATTTCCTGCTAGCACATCTTGCTTGCTTTCCTATTTTAATTTATCTGATCGTTTGTTTGTTTGTTTGTTTGTTTTGCGGCAGGATGTCCGTCTCTCAGTCTGCGGGGACGACCTCGCAAGAAGAGAGGCCGCGACAGCAAAGACTCTCCCACCTCCGGCCAATCAGAGTCCTGGATAGAGAGGATGAAGGTTTGCCCTCTTTAACTCGTTTTTACAGTTCTTTAAAACATTTCTCCACGGTTCCAGGAAGTGTTTTTAACAGTCATTCTTATTTCAGGGATTTCTTACAAGCTGCCTACAAGTGGTACTTTTTTAAGGTTAAGTGTGTGTGTGTGTGTGTGTGTGTGTGTGTGTGTGTGTGTGTGTGTGTGTGTGTGTGTGTTGTATGTGAAAATTGTGAACGAAGAAGTAAACTCAGAGCATCTAGAAGCCTCTCAGGTCCCGGGACAAAAGTTCATTATGGCCGCACATATATGGCAACTGCCCTAAAACTGATGATTCTACATGTAAATATGAATCTAATGATGCTTCTAGAGACTCAGGAACTTTTACCCTCAGCACATTTTAAAATGAGACACTTTTTACTTTTACTTCAGTAGATTTTTACTCCAGTACTTCTACTTCAGTAAAATAGCAGCAAACTAACAGTACTTCTGCTTGAGTAGGACTTTCTAGCACTCTTTCCACTTACTTTGCAGTCATCGAAAGTCTTTTCATCTTGAAATGGGTCAGTGGTCACTGCGTTGCCAAAAACCTCACAGAACGGAGCCGTTTTTGTCTTCTGTTGGCGCTCCACAGTCAAACCCATTTCATGGAGACGAGCGTTTGACAGATGGTTCAGCGTCAACCCAAACCAGCACAAAATGTTCACAATATAATATTATGGCACAGTTAAAATTCATATGAGAACAGCTTTGGAAACTGATACCAGGAAGATATTTCAGTCCTGATTTCACTAAATGTTGCAGGCAGCAGCTACGAACGACTACAGACTTTAATTTTTGCGCTGTGTTTAGGTTTTCAGCGTTGGTGCAGATCGTCGTATCAACATCTATTCAACGTCTAAATGTTTGCTGGGTGGTTTGACGCGGCCTGCTGCTGTCAGAGCGCGTCGGGACGGATAGAAAACAAGCGTCCCGTGTTAAAAACACACATCAGACACTTCCAGGGCCTTAACGCTGTCCCGTTCCCCCCCCCCCCTGCAGGAGAACGTGATGGGCAGCGTGGAGATGGGCTGCGAGGGGAGCTGGCTCCCCCATCCCGAGGAGCAGCTGTTCCTGGATCAGCTCTACGGCTTCATGGAGCGCCACGGCTCGCCCATCCACAAGGTGCCCAACCTCGGCTTCAAGAAGAGTGAGTCACGCAAGTCCACATATGTTTTGGTTTTTTTTTCCTTCTGTTAATGTCTAGTCCAATAGAGCGTTCATGACAGTTTGGAACTGGAAGGAGAAGATCATCGGTTCGATCTCTGTAACACCTGGCTGACCTCTGACCTCTGACCTCTGCAGACATGAATTTGCATCTCAGAGGCTCCTCTCCACCTGGCATTAACCTGCATCCCGTACCTGGATTGGGTCCAGATACCTTTTAGCTGGATTACATTCACACCTGGTGTTAAAGTGCTCGGATTAAAATGCTTGAAATGATCGGATTTCTCTTTCCCTCGCAAAACTGAAATTTTCACGCACGTCACGTCCCCTCATTCGTCCTAGAGATGGCAAGTGCTCAGAAACGGGGTTTTTTGTTGCACTTTTTCTTATTTTTCAGAGGAAGAGATCGTCTTAGACAATATGCATACTGTAGGCGACTGCAGAGGAGAAGGCTGCTAGTTTACTTAGTTTACTTCCATTACAAGAAGAAGAAGTTTACTTCGCTTTATGTAGTTCCTAAATGTGGATTGAAGACTGATTGCATTTATACTACTTTGTTAATTTGGTCAAATGTGTCTCTGAACAGATCTTCAGTGCATTTTGAGTGTATTTACTCCTGGATTTTCTGCGTTTTTGTTTCTCTCCGATCGTCCAGGACGAAGGGAGCCGGAGGGAAACAAACTCCTGTGCTTTGAAAAACCGATCGCTCTAAATTCTTTGGGGGAAAATTCCTAAAAAAAACATTTTTATTTTGCTCAGGAAAAAAGATTAAAGTATGAAACGAGTCCAGCAGCTGGCACTCTGTTAAGATCGGGATGGCAGCGGCTCAGAACTCCTGCTCGACTCGTTCCCCGATCGTCTCTGTATCAAAACCATCTTCACAGCCCGTTTGCTGCTGGTAGCGAATGCCTGGCACCACAGTTTGCCAGCAGGTGCAGAAAAATAAATGTGCCGTTTATTTAAACACATGGCGGTTGAAATCATTACAGAGTTGTGCTCCTATTCTCCGTTGTTCTGATATACACGTCAATAAAGTTTCATCTAACCTCATCTAATTTACCGGGCTTGAGGAAAGTAGCAGTCAAATACATTTCGTGTAACTGAGAAAAACAGGAGGAGGGCTTGACTCGTGTCTTATGTCTTATCTAGCAGGTGAAGTGTCTCGCTGACTAGATAAATCAAGCGCACCTCCGAGTAGTTCACAGATTCAGCTGAAAGTATTTGTCCAGATCTGTCGTTTCCCATCATGTGATCAAGTCAAGCAGAAAGACGCAGCATTTGTTTTTCATTCCCAAATTGCAGCCTGAAGCCAGCTGCTCCCACTACGAATTTGACTAATTTGCACTTCTATCCACATTGTATTTGTCCCGGTGTGTGTCGGCTCGTCCCACCGCTGCATCATAACCCCCGCTGTATTGGAACTTGTGTTTATAGTGTGTGTGTGTGTGTGTGCTCTCTGTTCTCAGTCGACCTCTTCCTCATGTATTCTGTGGTCAAACGGCTCGGAGGCTATGAAAAGGTGAGTGTCAATCACTTTACCATCAGAGTCTCTCTAATATCACGATCAGTCAGCCAGGTGCAGCAAACCCACAAGGGACACTGACACTTATGCCAGCTGACACACACACACACACACACACACACACACACAACAATACTAATAATAAACTTTATTGGTGTAGCTTAAGGAAGTGCAGGAGCTCATGTGGAGCGGAGGAGACGCTGCTGGACGTCCCATCGCCACACTGCGAGATGCAGAGTCTAAATATATGTTGCTGTATACAAATAGAAATCGAGTGTCAGATGCCTTCAGTGTCAGAAGCGGCGTCACCGTACAGCAGCTGCCGGGGGAGGTCGACCGGTGGATCCTTTTATTTGTTCGGTTGTTTACACTTTATTTTTAGATTTTCATTTTGCAACCGCTGCATCGTAAACCCCGCCCATGTTATATACCAAATACTGACATCATCGCGAAATCAATCGGATGGATCAGTGATGAAATGATCAGTTCCCCAGTCAAAAACAGCTGAAATGAACCGCGTGTTGTGTTATAACTTTGGGCCGCTGTGGACCTCCAATATGGCCGCCAGAGGGGAGTGTTATATCACCCGAAGGCCTTGTGTAGCATAGATATAGATATAGATACAGAGTGATGTTACACAATCATTGGACTCGTGTCAAAAACAACAGAGTAATAATAGCTTGCAGTATTTCATGATGTGTTGTGAAATGTGTTTTGCAAGTGGCTTAAACCCTCTGCTCCACACACACACACACACACGCACACACACACACACACACACACACACACACACACACACACACACACCATTGACTCAGTTCATTCCCTATCTTCTAATCTGAGAAACCCAGAAGCAACACAAAGCGAGAGCATCACACGAGCTTCTGGGTGCAACGGATAGAAATCCTGTACAGGAAATAGAACGAGTAGAAACACCAGTACATGCCTTAACCTTTAACCTTTAACCCTTACCTTAACCTTAACCTAATCCTAACTCTTAACCTTAACCCTAAAAGCAAGTCCGAACCCTAGAACAGCCCCATGAAGAAGTGACGACCGGCCAAAATGACCTCACTTACAGGAACACACACACACACTTCATGCTGCGGTACTGGTCTTGTCTTGAGTGTGTGTGTGTGTGTGTGTGTGTTTCCCTCGGCCTGTGTGTGACGCTGTGGGTCTTGTGTGTGTTGCAGGTGACGTCGGAGCGGCTGTGGAAGGTGGTGTATAACGAGCTGGGCGGCTGTCCCGGCAGCACCAGCGCCGCCACCTGCACCAGGAGACACTATGAGAGGTCAGACCACACAGCCGAGCCCAGAGAAACCCACCCAAAAACACTCTGAACTCTGACTTTACTGAGAAACCCACCCAAAAACACTCTGAAGTCTGACTTTCCTGAGAAACCCACCCAAAAACACTCTGACTCTGACTTTCCTGAGAAACCCACCCAAAAACACTCTGAAGTCTGACTTTACTGAGAAATCCACCCAAAAACACTCTGACTCTGACTTTACTAAGAAATCCACCCAAAAACACTCTGACTTTACTGAGAAATCCACCCAAAAACACTCTGACTCTGACTTTATTGAGAAATCCACCCAAAAACACTCTGACTTTACTGAGAAATCCACCCAAAAACACTCTGACTCTGACTTTATTGAGAAATCCACCCAAAAACACTCTGACTTTACTGAGAAATCCACCCAAAAACACTCTGACTTTCCTGAGAAATCCACCCGGAAACTCTGACTTTCCCCTTAAATTTCCCCTTGAGTAGCTTCAAAGTTGGACATTTTTTCCATATTATAGCTGCTTATATTGAGTGAAATATTCAAACCCAAGATGGCATTTTATATGGCTGCAGCATTACATCAAATTAAAAAAAATCTAGATGTCTTGTGCATCATTTTCTACACATATTCCTGTAATTCAGCCTGACATGTTTGGTATCTTTAGAAACCTTGGGATCTGGACTAGAATTTAAAATAAAGTTCTGTGGGTTTGAACGAAGCTCGGCCGCAGAACGTGTTCAAGTTCATTTATTTCTCCAGCCGTTTATCACAAGCATGTCTGAAGGGGCTTTACAGAGAAGGAGCCTCACTAGATCGAACTGATCAACAATGAACTGTAGAACAAGTAGAAGTTTATTTATTTGTGCTACAAACAAAAGGACAGTCCAGGCACTCCAAATATACAAATATAACCACAAGGAAGAAAATACTTAAAAAGCCTTTATTGTAGTGGCTAAATCATTAAAAAAAAGCCTACAATAAAGGCTTTTTAAGTATTTTCTTCCTCGTGGTTATATTTGTATATTTGGAGTGCCTGGACTGTCCTTTTGTTTGTAGCACTCTTTTTTTTTTTTCCCCCGTTTTCCAAGAGCACCCGATACATTTTTAATCCTAGTTTGACAATATAGAGCAACCAGTCATTTCCTTTTTTCCAAGTTTATTTATTTATTTTTTATATTTAGATTTTTATGTAGCACATTTCGTACACAAAGGCAATTCAAAGTGCTTTACACAAGGTATAAGACATTAGATAATACATACAGGAAAGATAAGAGAAAAAACAAATGAAAACACAATGTGTATAAGAATAAAGAATTAAAATGCATAATAAAGAATGATGAACAGACTGATGTAAGACAGAAGAGCAGAAAGACAAACACAAGGAAGCAGAACAACGCACAAGACGGAGCAGCCGACCTAACCGGTGGGACCGGCAGGGTGGAAGAGGATTTATCACTTTTAAAAAAACACATATTGGCGATGAGCTTTGCATTTCTAGGCCCATTTTGTTGTATTTCTCTTATTCCTGTGGATAACTGGCCGGATGTAAACAACGTGAGATGTTTCCAGCAGCTACAGTGGAGTTTGATATCAGAAAATGTTTCAGAGATCTAAAACATCAGCGGGAAAAGGTCGGGTTTTAGGTTTTGGTGTGAGGTCAAAAGTTCACCAAAGGTCACCAAAGCTCTGTCCAATAAATGTGACTTTTGTTTACAAGCCCTGGTTCATTCAGTGTGAACCTAAATTAACCAAATACAAAAAGTCAACAAAGTGGAAAACACAAATGTTTCCACTGTGGTTCAGAGCAGAGAAGGCAAACCCCAGGTGTGAACTTGTTTTTTATTTTGTATTTGGGCTAAAAGAGAGTAAAGTAAACCCTCTGTATCTGTGTGTGTGTGTGTGTGTGTGTGTGTGTGTGTGCCAGGCTGATGCTGCCTTATGAAGAGCACGTCAGAGCAGGAGGATCAGAACTCAAAGCCCCAGAAATCCCCTCGACTCCCAAAGCCAGAGGGATACGGGGAAGGAAACCGCTTCCGAGGGGCAGGAGACCAGGACCCAGAGCCAAGGAGAAGAAGATCGTAACCCCGCCTCCTCCTCCTGCTGCTGTAAGTGTCGGGGCGGGGAGTGTAAGCATACGGGGTGTTAAGAGACATTTCTTTCTTTATACAGTTGAGAGGAACAGCATCACCTGGTGCCTCAGTCTCTGTTTCCACCAGACACACAAACAGGAAGTATAATATAGGAAGTGAGCTGATTGGTCCAGGTGGACTCAGAGAGCGCAGCAGTTTTCAACCGTGAAACAAATTGGAAATAATGTAACCTCTGTTTTGTTATTTTCGTTACTTTTCATGTTATTTGATTTACTTCTTATCATACTGAAAAGGCCTATTTCAGTTTTTTATTTAAACCTTGTGGAAGGCTTTTTTTATGTTACATTGAAACCTCACCTGAAACCTCACCTGCTACTCCATACATCATCATCAACCAGCATCAACAAACTGAGTAAATCAAGTAGCCTAATTCAAGAAAACGCGGTGTGAACATGTTTGGCGTCTGTATGTGGAAATATTGAAATATTGGAATCGGCATGTGGAGATATTGAAATCGGCTGCTACAAAAAATATTAAATGTCTTAAATTCAGCTGTTAGAGGTTCATATTTCTTCTTTGGTGTCTTAGCGCTGCATGTCCACTCTTAGATTAATACAGAACAGTGTTAGTAGCGCAATATGCATCATATCTGCTTTACTAAAGACTCAATATGACTTAACTATTAATTTCCTTGTGTCCTTATTCTGGCCAACTTTTCAAAGAAATTTTCAACTTAAATTTGCTGTGTTTATTTGGAAACAGGCTGGTTTTGCCAGCTTTGTTTCTTTATTTTGTGTTTTTCAAGTGGTCTTAAATTCAGTTCCAGGTAGCATTAAAGTCTTAAATTTGCCTTTGTAAAACCTGCAGATATGCTGGCGTAGGTCTGATCAGTGCTGAGGTCTGAGGTCAGATACAGAAGACGATGGCTCTAGGATGCCACAATTTACTGCCGAACCTCCTGGAGGTGTAAAACTACCTCCTGGATAAATAAATCCTGGATAAATAAAGATTAAAAACCCCTTTCTTGTGTGTGTCGCCGCCTCCCTCCCAGCAGGTGGTCAACCCGGACGGCACGGTGGTGGTGAAGAGAGGCAGAGGCCGGCCGCCGGGAAAACGCAACAAGGCCACTCTGATCGCTCAGGCCAAACTGCTGGCTCAGCAGCAGGCGAAAGCCAAGACCGCAGCCGCTCCGCCCGCCAGAGCCAGCCAGCACACGGTACGTCACCGCTGCACACCTCACTGTCCCGGAAGGAAAAAACTTACTTTGCAGACATGGTGTACAGTAAAAAAAACACATAATAAAAACACAAAACCATTATAAAGCACACAAGAACTGATGCAAATCAAACCAACACTCACAATGTTTGTGAGAATTTGAGATTTTGCCAGGTTGCTGCAATGTTTCTGCATGAAACGGTCAAATACATAGATTGCGGTTTTTGACCAATTATTGCACAGAAAATGTCCAAATCAAGCCACAGGAAAGTCAGATGTTTTCCTTCTCTGCTTGCGATAGCCACATTGGAAAAGTTTATCTCCAAAATGAGAGATCCACCATGTGAAAAAGTTTACATCCACGTTTACAAAAATGTTGCTGACATCCAATTAAATCTCACTGAAAAACATTAAAGTAAAAAGCTATTTTACAAGCTTCACCCACCAAATACAGATATTTTTGTGGATGGAATTCTACATTTTTTTTTTAAACTATTGGGTAGATCAATTTTGGGTAATTTCTTCTAAAAGTGGTTCTATAGCATTTGTAGTATGAAACTCTTCACTTACTGACAAAATTGCTGCAACTTGTGAAACAATTTCCCAATGTTTTGCTGGTGAACCACAAGCAAAAAAAAACAATCCACACTTGACGATCATGTATTGATCCCTGAGGGGAAGTACGGTTGTCACACAGCAGCTGGTAAACACAGCAGACATGATGAGATAAGACGAGGGGAAATCCAGACTGTAAACAGTTACCTCATGACCAGACATGCCTAACATCAATACAGATATCCACAGTAATATAAACATCAGCTGTAAAAGCAATCATCAATCAGTTGATTTACTCAGTTGGTCAGTCGATCTTCCAGGGGTCAAAGAGTGTGAGTGTAACATCTGTGTGTGTGTGTGTGTGTGTGTGAGAGCTGTGGAGTGAAGAACATTTCCAGTCACACTGCTTGACCCTTGTTTTCTTCTCCTGGTATTTTCTGACCGCTCCTTGCTGTCGTCCCCCAGGTGCAGCAGCCCGTGCGGAGCCCCTCCCCCCCGCCCGTCCACCCCGCCTCGCTCCCGGCCAACATGCCCCTCACCCCGGACCTCTCCCCCATGTCCGCCCCCTTCCTCCCCTTCCAGCCCAAACCAGGCCGAGAGGTGAAGCAGGAGAAGGGGGATTCCCTGACCCAGCCTCCGTCTCCCGGCGGTGCGCTCCTGTCCGCGGTGCCCAGGCACTTCGTGGGGGGGTCTGTGGGCGGGTTCAGCCCCACCAAAGGCATGTGTCCCATGGCTGTGTTTAGGAACCGGCTGATCCTGCACAGAGGCTCGGAAAGCCCGGCGCTGACGCCTCAAGACCCGGCGCAGCACCACCCCGCCGTCTACGCCCTCCAGCCCAAAAGCGGGGGCCCGGATACCCCCGTTCCCAGCAGTGATCAGCCCCAGCCTCAGCCCCACCCCCCCCACCACCACCACCACAGGTGCTCGTGGTGTCACGTGGACGAAGGCGCCCAGAGAGGAGGCGGTCGGGAGGGGAGACCCCGGCCGTCTCTGCCCCCTCTCCGGGTGCTCCCGCTGGACCTGGACTGCAGCGTCCAAGTCCGCCAGCTGATGAGGACTCGTCTGGGATCGGTTCAGCTCCAGTCCTTCACCCGCCGGCTCTCCGAGGTTCTGTCCCAGGACCTGAGCGCCAAGCCCCCCTGCTCCCCCATCACCCCCCCGCCCGAACAGGCCCTGCCTCTCAACCTCAGCAAGCGCTTCACGGCCAAAAGACCCCCGTCGGACGACCCGGAGCCGAGGGAGGCGACGACGAACGGCAGCGCCGCTCAGCCCTCGTCCAAGAGGCCCAGGGTCGGCTCTCCGGAGCGGAGGGCCGAGGACTTCAGCCTGGGCGGGAGGTCCGGCTCTGGAGCGAGTGCAGGAGGAGGAGGAGGTGGAGGAGGAGGACGAGGCGCGGAGATGAAGACCCAGGAAGAGCCCGCGGACCTGAGCTCCCCCAGCAGGATCCGGGCCTTCCTGCTGGGCTTGCCGCCTTTCCGGGTGAAGCTGGAGGAGGACCTAAATGGGGACAGCTTGGGGAAATCCCTTCCTCCGCCGTCTGAGGCCGGTCCCCAGAGGACTGAGACGGAGAGAGGAGAGGGAGGGGGGAAAGCGACGGCAGAAGTGAAGAACGAGGAGGAAACGGTTAAAACGGAGTGCGGCGAAAGCGAGAGAAGCGAGACGGAGGTATCGCAGTCGGGGGAGGAGGAGGAAGACCCCGAAAAAGTGGAGTCTAAGGTCATAAAAGTAGAATTTGTTAAGGGGGAAGACGTTGAGATGGAAAGGGAGCGTGTTCAGGAGGAGGGCGAGACCTCGCTGGCAAACTCCACGGACCAAATCGGGGATTTCGGAGGACAGCAGACGCCCGACGAGGAGAAAGAGGAGTGTGATGTGGAGGCGTCTGCCGAGGGGCGGCCCCGCCCCGTCCTGCCCCAGCCCCCCGCTCTGGTCCTGGCACAGCAGAGCTGAATGGAGGCGGGGCTCAAAAACATTGTTGCACATTGTTATTAGCATTGTTAATGCCGTTGTTATTAGCAATTTGTCATCAGTAAACTTTTAGCTATTTTGGGGTTTTTTTCGGGTTTGGATTCGCAAAAAGCAGTTTCCCCTGGGCTCGGCTTGGGTTTCAGATGAAAACTCTTCTAGGGGTCGGGCCAGGCTCAGACTGAGGCCAAGTCAAACCCTGAACCTGAATACTTGGAGCAGGGATGTCATTTTTTGGTTTCCTCTTTGACAATTTTTGAACTCACAACTTTCTGTTGGAGTTCGCCCGTTTTGTCTCCTGTTGTTGGAACGATGACACACAGACTCATGACAATCACAGATCCGTTTCTCTCTTCTCCTTTCTCTCTCTGTCGGTTTCTCTCTCTCTGTCTCTTTTAGAAAACACACAAAACATACACAAATACACAAAAGTGAGACTTTTTGTGAGTCTTTAACAAACACTGCCATAACCCTTCGTAACACTATCAGTTCCAGTATTCAATGTTACAGTGAAATATTGAATATAATCCATATTACATCATATAAAATCTATTACATCTATGGGTGATGCTATGCATCAAGACTTCATTAATTAGTAATCTAGAGTGTATTGTAGTTTGTTAGCTCATTTTAAAATTGTACTCTACTTCTGTAGAGAAATACTGTTATTTTCTAACTGATGGTGTTTAGATGTTATTGAATCGGAGCTCGGAGCAAAGAGCTCTCTGAACCTCACGTTATCGCTCATGAAGTGAAGCATTGCTATAGTCCTACCCAAGAAGTGAAATTATATAAACTCCCTTTTCTTACACAGATGTGCCTTAAATTACTTGGGATCCATTTTATCGCTAGCTTGAATATATTTACTTAAAGAGATACCTTGATACTGTACATGTTTTACTATTATTTTCCTTCATTCGGCACTTCAGAGTGGACAGCGCTCTGCGTAAAGACGACCTGTCATCATCACACGTTCATCATCACACGTTCATCATCACACGTTCATCAACACCGCTGTTCAGGTTTCAGCTGCCATGACAGAACAGGAAAACGGCTGCACAGGAGAATCCACATTCAGCCCAAACATTCAGTCTACCTCGGTCTGGTCCATTTCCTCATTTTCTCTACCTGCTTCATCACTGGGAGCTGGAGCCTATCCCAGCATGCATTGTGTGGAAGGCAGTCCACCTCAGGGCTAACACACATAAGACACACACTCACACACACCTATGGGAGATTCAGAGTCTCTAATCCGCCTCACTTGCGTAATCCGTTCAGTCTCCAGGTAACCAAACAAACTGTTGGCGTTCCCCAGTGAAACCAGCGCACACCGCTTTGATTTTCCAGTCAGCTGCTGAAGCTCCAACACAAAAACTATTTCTCCACTTTGTGGCAAACAGCTGGTGTATTATAAAAAAAAAACAGACTCCTATTGAAAATGTCAAGGTATCCCTTTAACTACAACCTCACTGTTGTTTTCCGTTGACTTGTCTCTGGTATTATTTCTGTCACAAGCGTTGGATTTGCACACCTACTGTACCGGTTGCTTCATTTGGGGTTTTTTTTCCGTATTTTTCCATATTCCATATTTTTCCGTATTTATTTCCACATATAACTATGACACCAAAATTATCTGGTGCTGTTTATTCTTAATTATGTAGCTGTTGCCATATTGTTGTTGTTTTTTTTTGTCGACACTGCAAATAATGTCCATCTTAGCAAGTCATGCCATCTTGAATTCAGTCTTAAAATCCAGTTTTTCCTTTAAACAAGTGGGGGGGAAAAAATCTGCCAGTGGAGTGAGATAATTTCACGGTTCTAATGCAGTTTTACATGTTTTTCAAGACTTTTTTCTGCTGCCTTGAAATGAGGCAAATCACTCCACTTGATTCAAGATGATGTCACTTTACTCGTTGAAACAAGTTCAGTTGCTTTTGGAAACGAGTGGGAAAATTTCTCACCACAGCAGCAGATTTCTTCCCCCTGCTCAATCTGAAGAAAAATCTGATTTTAAGGCTAAATAAAAGATGAAAAAGGCCTGCTCAGATGAACGTCTTTGCAGTGTTTTTTTATTATTTGAATACTGCCATCATGTGAGACAGATATGTAACTTGTTTGTGAATGAATGCATGAGTAATGCTCTGTATACTCTATAGATAGTAGCTAGGGAAATATATTGACCGCACCAAAGGACCTGTACTATACCATGAATAGTTCTACAGACTTACTCCTCCTCCACTGTAAGAGCCACACACACACACACACACTGCTGCAGATAACATTTAAACAACACGCATTAAGCTGATCGTTCTCTTGAACTCAGACTCATCGGGAGTATTTCAAGACACTATGAGTCGAATTATCTTACTGCACTGGTCGATCGTTCTGTTGGGTTGAAGAAATGTTAGCTAAGAACTGAGCGAAAGACTTTTCCTCCTCGCATGATTATTTCTTAACACAGAAGAGTCATATTTTCATAAAAACAAGTGAAATTATTTAACCGCCGCTGCAGTAAGAAGTAAGATTATTTGGAGTATGAGATATCTCAAAACAAGCCAGTTAAATCTCTGCACAGGATGAAAAAAAACGGATGGCTAATGTCACTTTTTTTTTTTTTTTGCGTGCATAAAATGTCTTATTCTGCTCCATCCTGATATTAAACCTTTATTTATGCAGGACGGGTGTTGCTTCTTCAGCACCGCCTGCGTCACACACACACACACACTTCTGCTCCTAGTGGCTCAACCTGTATCTCTTGAACATTTGCCTTAGTTTTTTTTTTTTTGTTCTGCATGTCTTTTGTTCTGTTTGTTAATGACAACATACCGCTGAGGTTAAAAAGGCCTGGTATGTCATTTAGAAGGGGAGGGGAATTATTCTAGTCTAGAACTAGGCAGCATGCTAAATCAGTATGAGAGTTTCTTGTTTAGTTGAATAATTTTTTTGTGTTTTTTTCTTCTTTGGTTATTTAAGCTTTAGTTTTTAAAGGTTTCTTAGGTATAATTTCATTTTTCCATTGGTAAAAGATTAAGTTCAAGATTAAATGTTTACATTTTGTTATGCATGTCAAAACAAATTTGTTATATTCAGTGTTTTGCACACTACTTTAGCATCGGTCTTGAATGGCACTGCTCGTCTATGTAAAGTACTTAAAATTAAGTGCCTAATGTACTAAAAAAATGTTTGGAAATTGGAATTAATAGTTGCAAAATGGTAAGCAAATGAGACTCAAATTTGCTCGTCTAGCCTACATGCCATTGACTTGAACAACTGCTACTGTTGTCCTGTGATATTTTATTAAACCTGTGTTAAACCTGTTCAGAGGGATTTCAAGACGAGGGCTCACCTGTTATCCAGAGGGAGGCTGCACCTTCATTTCATCACCTAAACTTAAAGAGGAACTACACACCGAACCCACATCTGTGTAAAGCCTGACATCTAATGGTAAGAAGCACGCTGCTGAAATGGCCATTTGCTATTGGCTGATCTTTAATGCCAGGTGATGTCACCTTCTAATAGAGTACAACAGGTGGTGACATCATCTGACACCAAAGATCAGCCAATAACAAATATTAATTTCAGCAGCATGCTTCTTACCATTAGATGTCAGGCGTTACACAGATTTTAAACTTGGTTGTTGGTACCAAGAGAGTTATACAGGGTTCCTTCACAGGTCTGGAAATGTATGGAAAAAGGATTTGGCAATTCCCAGGTCTTGATAAGTTTGAAAATTGCACAAAAAACTTGGATAGTGTGGAGGAACACTGTTGTACTGCCCCGACATACATACTGCTACACATTTTCTGTGGTTACAGACGCCTGTATTCTCTCATATTGTGATATTTGTCTCTGTGAAGAATAATAATAATATCTAGAGTGATATGGCAGTCAGTAGGGCAAGACGACCGTCTGTGTAAACCATACTGAACACCAAGATCTGAAAATCAAATTGATGGTCTGGAAGGTTGAAATTGAAATTGTGCAGGAACCCTGGTTATTTCATCCTGTGATCTCATTATGAACATTTGACCCTATTTCATGATATTGTTTTGTCGTCGGACTAACAGGTGATCCTGCTTCTCGAAACGCCCCACAGATCAACTTGGAAAGGAAGCATCCTCTGTCCGATATTCCTCTCTCTCTCTGCTGTGTTGAAGTCTCTCACATAGAATTAGATCTAATAGACAGGACACTCCCTGGTGGATCGCAGTAATGAGGTGGCTGATGTGGCGTTTGGTTTGAATGGGAATGTCCTTTCTATCGATGCCGACTCTGTGATGTTGCGTGTGCCTGATGTCGGCACAGCAAGCCTTCAACACTAACTCCCGATTCCGTTTTTTCTATAACCGGTAAACCGCTGGCAATGTCAGGTACCATTCCATTTTAACACTGTATATTTATAATAAAGGTAATCTGTTCATAAGTATGTGGGCGGTGTTTGACGGTTTGTTTCTGGAAATGTTTATATCTGGATATTGGAATGATTGTACCTTCAATTCAACAGTCAATATACTCAAAAACATAACCATTTAGTGAGCAATGTTCTTAAAATTACTTATAACTGTAATGGCAATAGAAATTAAAGCAATAGTGTGCTTTAATTTCACACCAGGAGACTTTTTAGATGATAGACATTTCATTTTGGAATGAAACTCTTAATGTAGTCCAGATCATCAGAATCTCGTATGTAAATAAAAGGCAGAATAATACTATTGAAACCAAGATGGAGGAGAAATTTTCTATTTTCTATCTTCAAATATGTTTAAACATAAAAGGGATTAAGGGAAGATAAACAAGCACTAACATAAATTATTGTTTCCTGAGACTCCTCAAGATAAACACTAGATGGAGGCAAAGGATGATGTTAGAGCGTGGAGTAAATCCCAAAACAGGAATGAGTAATCCCTTAAAATAACCGTACATTTACATTAATTCACCCCTTAATTCAAGCAAAATCCCCTTAAAATGAGTTAAGGGACTTATTAATGGAGGAGACCCCATCAAAACCTCCTTAAACTCCCCTTAATGTTTGACTGCTTACTTTCTAATTTAATGTAAAATTCAGGGAGACAGGAACTTTCCCTTAATAACTCATTAATAACCTGTAAACCTGCACAAAGGCATCAAAAATCCCTTAATTTCTAGTGTCTCTGTGAACCAACCCATGAATGAATCCCTTATAAACCCATGATACTAACCTTCGTTTTTTAAAGCTATATTATTTTTAATGAATAATTAATGTTTATGTAATGAGAAATTACGGTCATTTCAAAGATAAAATTAAGGGGTTTGGTTTCGTAGTGCCTCTTCACCTGCTCCACCCCACCAGACCAAACCCTGAAAAGAAGAAATCATTTTTTTTAAATTAGCAAACAACATAATACAAACAATTATAAATAATAACATATTTCTTCTCTCTTGAAGAAATGGGAGTCTTGATTATGTTATCAAGTTCTTCATGTATAGACAGAAATATAAACACTATAGACAGACTTTTATTTTTTATTTTTTTCAGTATATTTAAAAGATTCAATTAAGGATTTACAGTTCAACATGAGCACCTTAAAACATGGAATAGTTTGAAAATGTATCATTACCAGTGATATATCTTCATACTCAAAAGTAAGTAATAACACTTTTAAAGAGGAAATCTAGTTCAGAGTGCAGCAGTTTACTGAAGTCACACTGCGGGGTTTCTGGGTAATGAAGTCTTTCAAACTCAAAAATTCAAATACCGGTAGTTCTCTCTCGCTGCCACTTGGTGCCGCCAAAGCGTGTAGTTGCCTAGCTTGAAATCAGTGCCAACCCTTTCAAATATTTTTCAGACACACACACACGCACACGCACACACACACACTGCATTCCATCCCTACCAGGACATTGCTCCTGTGTAAGCAGTGTGTTTGGGGAAGGACGTCCAGTGTGTAAACACTCACACCGAAGAGGAAATGAACACATTCCTTCCTCAGTCCGGGACCAGAACAATGTTTGTTGCACGATGGGTGCGGACGCTAAATCTGCAGCACTGAGGCAACAGGGCGCTCTGGTGGTCAGAGAGAGCGTCCCGTGAGTGAAAGGTCCCAGGTTCCATCCCCTGCCCAAGTCAAAGTGTCCATGAGCCTGGCACTGAGGCTGCAGAGGGGAGGCTGTGTGGCTGCAGCAAACATTTTGATGTTGAATAGATGTTGATAAGACGACCTGCAACACTGAAAACCTGAGGAAGTGCAGCTTCCAAATGAAAGAGACGATAACCGTAGTCGTCAGTAGCTGCTGGCTGCATCATTTTGTGAAACCAGGACAACCTGATCTCACGCAAATGAACATGAACAGTTCAATTCCCAGCTTGTATGAAGGAAATTTTTATTCTTTTTATTTAACTATGACCAAAGCCTTTCCCAAACCTTAACCAAGTTGTTTTAGTTGCCTAAACTGAACTGTTAGGCAACCTTTAGCTGAAAATGCCATGTTCGATTCATGTTTTTGTCACAGAATCCAGTTTGTGGTGGAGGAATGTCATTTTCACATAATTTGTGTCCCCAGCGTGTAAATCTGCGTTTCAGAGTGTGTTCATTTCACAACTTTTAATGAGATCATGCTGAATCAGGAGCTAAATATCTTTCTATTATCAGTTCAAAACAGTTTCCTAGGCTGTTCCATGTGAAGTTTCAGCATGCCATAATATTATAGTTTAGGTTGACGCTGGACTTCGCCATCCATCAGACGACGCTGTGAGGGAAAAGATGAATTTCCCCCACAGTGGGATGACAGAGTATCGGTATCAAAACGCAGTGACACTGATTTCAGTTCGGGGGTTTGGGCTGAAACTTGAAGAATCACCTGTCCTGCAGCATCGCTCTGTTTCTCAGCCAGGAATCTGAAGGAAAATGTGTGTGTGTGTGTGTGTGTGTGTGTGTGTGTTTGTTGGGAAGGGGAAAGGATGTTTACTGAGTTCATGGCCTCTAAATGTATTCATCCTACCTCTGTATAGTCTGCTGTCCTCAGTGTGTCCTGCATTGTCCTTCTGCGCTGTGTCTGAGTTCCTGTTGTCTTTGTGCCATGTGTGTCAACATGTCCTGTCAGCAGATTTCTGCACCAGTGCCACCAGGACAAATTCTTGTCCTTTCGGTGATTAAAGTCACGCTATTTGAAAATTCATGCCAAAAAAATGCCTCCCCTTAAAAGATTTTATTGTGTTTTTATATCAAAATGTCATCACTTTTACTTCCTGGAAAAACAGAATATCTTGTGGTGACATCATCGTGTACCAGGAGGCGACATAAAAAATTCCAGGCAATAAACATCACAGATTTTTGAACAGTCCCGCCCCTCCGCCCCCTCCCCAGCAAATAAAACTGCCTGATCTCCCATTGGCTTACCACTTCTGAATGATCCCTCCCTGCGTGTTATGTCCCGCCCCCAACATAACCCGTTTCAACAGGAAATGCATCACATTAAGGAAGTAAAGATGCTCTCAAAATGCTTTTTTCATCGTGACACAACCTGGATACGAGACGCACGGTAACGCCGGGAGCGAAGCGGGCCTTTGAATCAGGTTTATATCTCCAGCTGATCCTCTTGTTCCCTTTCCTGTGGGTGCTGAACTGAACCACAGATGAATGTCCTCTGGTCTACATCAGTGGTTCTCAACCTTTTTGACTTGTGACCCCTTAAAACAGTTCAACCAAAGAATGATTTTTCCCTTTTCAGCTTGTTTCATTTGATTTATTATCAGAGAGGCTGCAAACGATTCAGTATTGCACAAAAGCAAAAAATGAAAGAAACATCAGGAAAAATAGATTTGTATGGTAAGACCCTCTGCTGGAGGTCCCGACCCCCAGGTTGAGAACCGCCGGTCTACAGCAGGGGAGTTCTCACACTGAATAAGTTCGGAGTCTCGCTTCCCAGCTGCCCCGGCTCCTTCAGTCCCTCCGTCCGGCTCAGTTTCAGCTGGCTGTGTGTGTGAAGGTGCTTTCTGCTGTTGCTGAGCGACTATTGAAAACCCAGCTGAAGAGAAAATAAAGTTGCTCGAGTCGTCCCGGTCCTCTCGTCACGTGGGCAGAGCCTTCAGAAACCGGCTCGCTACTGGCTCGCCCCCCCCCGCCCGTGGGTTTGCAGACAATGTATATGAAGTGTGTTGTGTTTCCTCTGGGAGTTTGGCCTGAACACACTGGCTGCAGGAGCAACTGCTTCCCACTGAGCTCTAGACGTCATTTCAACGTCTCGTCTCTGCTTTAGCTCTCATATAACGCCGGATCTTTTTGGCAGGGTACAGCCCAGTTTTAGCCCAAGCAGTAAATATGATTATTACATCTTTAAACTATGCATAAACAGCTGTAAATATAGAAAATATGCAGCAGAGAAGTCCAAGATAAAGCTTTATTGTTGTCATTTACCCCAGAAGACGAAGTACTAAACTTTTAAACCCTATGTAGAGTCACTTTAGGCATCTAGAACCGTCGTTTAAAATGACTAATCAATGTAAATCTGCTCAGTGGATTGTTTCTCTTCCTGGACAGAGCCGAGACAAGAGAGGGTGGCTGAAACTCTCCGGGCTTTTTTCTTTATTTCAAAGCATTCCTGTTTGTTTTTTAGTAGATGTCATATAGGGAGAATGACAGGAAAGGCAGGAGAAACCATGCGAACAGTCAGTGAAACCCAGTTGGTACACGGTACCTTGCTTAGTTACCAGGATACTTCTTGTGCTCCCAGTTCTGAATGGAAATGATTCCCTTTTGCCTGCAGTTTTGGCAGCGGTCACACAGGCAGCTTCAGCTTTTTAAGGGTTTTTCCCTTTGTGTTGAGTGCTGAAATTCCTGTCATTCAGTCTCCCCGCCTATCAGCGGTCCGGTTCTGTTTTCTGACTTAGAGAACTCACCATGGGGCTCGGTCTCACCGGTCTGGTATGTGGGTTGTATTTTTCCTGCACAGACAGACTTTTAACCCTTTGAGACTCATAAATATTTGCTCTTGGAAATCTTCCCGTTTGTCTGAGAGACGGCCGGGCCCAGACTGTGTGTACCGCTCGGTGCTCAGTGTGTGTGTGTGTGTGTGTGTGTGTAAGCATTGTAGAAATCACACTTTTTACTTGCCTGGTGCATTGACGCTGCAACTGTTGCTCCACCCCCCGAGGTGAACTGTTTGGAAAAGCCTGCCAGGGGACTACAGACGTACCCAAGCACTTTGTTACATGCTTTCACAAGGGAAGCTGTTTGGAAAGTCCTCTAGTACAAATAGAAGATAGAGAATATGTAGAAATCACTCTTTTCTCACGGCTGCTGCACCGCTGCTCCACCCCTCAAAAGTAATTGTTTAGAAAATAGATGCAAGTGTAATTCAAATAAGACAATAATGCGAGTAAGGCCGATTGCTCTGATTATCTTAGTGCAATTAGTGATTAGTGATTAGTAATTGCAGCAACTTATGTGGAGCACAATAACTTTTTACTGTGCTCCTTTATAGTTGAATTTACTTTTTCTGGTGTTCCCACTTTCCCTCAAACTGCCTCGTCTACTTCTGCTTCAGCTAGTGATATCCTACGTTTCCCAGAATGCCTTTCAACAACCCCCAGAGAACGGGCCTGAACTTGTTGTTATTTAGATGCGGGTTGTACGTATTGGGAGAGAGTTTTTGCGAGTCGAGAAAAAGTAAGCATCGCGCCCTTTACTCAACACACCCAACCTGACTTGTTGCTGCATTGCATTCTGGTCTCTCTCCTGCTCCTGTGGGTGGAGAAACTGGTCTCTCTCCTCTTCTTCGATGGATTTCTCCCTGTGTGATTGTTGAACGTCTCTCGGTGCAAAAATGGCGGCTCTAGAAAGAAGCCCTCGCTCTTTGATTCTGAGGGACTGACACCAAAACCTGATGTTTACCGCTGATGTTTTACATCCTGAAACATTTTCTCATATCAAACTCCTTAACTTGTAGCTGCAATGGAAATACCTCAGCATGATGTCAGGTCATCTGTGATTGGCCAGTTATCCAAGCATCTAAATGGACCCAGAAATGCAAGTTACACCGCCAGTAGCTGTTTTCTAACAGTGTTTAAGTGTTTCAGGGTGGATTTGTCCTTCAGTAGAGAGCAGTCAGATCATGTATACACCATAATCGCATTTCTTAAAGATGTGCATGTGTAGCTCATGTTATTCAGTTTTTTTGTCATTCACATTTGAATAATTATTAGGGGAAGTATCACCTTACAGATTCATGTAAGCAGCTTAATCACTCTATTGTCTTACTTGGACTATTGGCAATAGACGCATAATTGTGTGCATGTAAGCGTAGCCACTGGGTTTGACTATATCCAGCACTGATGCGGGATGGAGGCAGGGTGTGTGTGTGTGTGTGTGTGTTGGGGGGGGGGGGGTCTATAAAGGCCTTCAGACAGCAGAGCAGAGGTCGGCTGCACGCCTCATTGAAGTCTCCAGTGTGTTGTGTTGTATTGACAGATTTACAGCTCGTCTCTGCTGCTGAGCTCTGCTCCCACTCTCATTCAAAATTAATCCCCAGTTTATGTTTCATCCCCCAAACTTTTTTTTTTCCCCTCCTTAATCTGCTGGCTCGCTCTCCAGCGCCGCCACGACACTCTGTCTCTGTTCAGCAGCGACGTGCAGGAGGCCGGGCTCAATGTCAACCCGTCAAACGTCAAAAATTCACATTAAAACAGATTCGGAAATTGTTCTGAACTGATACCAGAAAGATATTTGGGTTCTGATTTCATAAAACGTTGCAGGCAGCAGCTCCGGACTACAGATGTCACCTAAACTTTCATGTTGGCGCTGTGTTTACTCGTCACATCGACATCTATTCAACATCAAAGTGTTCGCTGGGTCTCTACCTGGAAAACAAGAGCGTGAGGAGAACGGGTACGGAGGAACAGATGTGCCAAAATCAAAAATACATGAACGAATGAATTAATAAATAAATAAATACATGTGCAAGTAAATTTGAAAACAAATAAATGTACACAGACATAAATAAATGAATAAATACAATCTGACTTAAATGAATAAATATGTATATTTCTTCTTGTATTTATTTATTTCCATATTTATTTTCAGTAGAAAACTATAAACCTATAGACTTGATCCTATTTACTTATTTCCCTAATTATTCATTTCACAGTGTATTCATTTCTGTATGTATTTATTTCTGTATTTATTTATTTCCCTATTTATTCACTTCTGTCTTTATTTATTTCCGTATTTCTCTTCACTGTTTGTTGCGCAGTTGGTTGAACCGACAGTAAATGTGTTTGCTGTTTCTGTTGTGCAGCCGGACGCAGCGAGGCACCGCAGGGG
>NC_136007.1:4425501-4478001 GCF_048128805.1 Centroberyx gerrardi | reverse complement strand
TGAATTGAACTGAACTGAACTGAACTGAACTGAACTGAACTGAATTGAACTGAACTGAATTGAATTGAGAGACAGAAAAGCAGAGAAACGATGAAGATGACAAAGGGAGACGGTGAGAATTTTGAGCCTTTTTTGATCTGTCGTACATTGTGTCACTGCTGGAAAAATCATGCTGAACTGGATCGAAGTGAACTAAACCGAGAAGAACAAGAGAACAACAGACACAGAGGGAGAGACGGAGAGAAAAAAAAGAATTTGAGAGGGGAAGACAGAGACGAACATGGCCACCACACGAGCAGAGGCTCTCTGAACCTCACTGAAGATCAAATTCATTTTTGAACTCAGCAAAATATTCTTTGAAATTGAGTTTTTCTTTTACCGTCTCATTCTCAAAAACGAGCTCTGATATACTTGAAGAGGAAGATGCTACTATGTTATATCAGCTTTACATCATTCATGACATTGTGATTGACAGTGTATATTGACTGTAAATATACACTCACCGAGCAGGAACACCTTACTAATACTGGGTAGGTATCAGCTGTCAGTGACATCCGCCTCAAGGTTCGCTGTGTTGCATTCTGGGATGCCTTTTTGCTCACCACAGCTGTAAAGAGGTCATCTGAGTTACTGAAGCCTTTCTGTCAGCTCCAACCAGTCTGGCCGTTCTCTTCTAACCTCTCTCATCAACGAGGCGTTTCCGTCCGCAGAACCGCCGCTCACTGGATGTTTTTTTGTTTTTTTTGCACCGTTCTGTGTAACCTCTAGAGACCGCTGTGCGTGAAAATCCCAGGAGATCAGCAGGTTCAGTTTAACAGCCACGCCACGGTCAAAGTCACTGAGATCACATTTTTTCCCCCATTCTGATGTTTGATGTGAACGTGAACTGAAGCTGCTGACCTGTATCTGCATGATCTTATGCATTGCACTGCTGCCACATGACTGTCTGAATGGATAATTGCATGAATAAGCAGGTGTACAGGTGTAATTGCTGTAAATGACGTGATATATTTTACTATTTTGCTGTTAATTTACACCTTAAGTTTCCTTTTTTTTCTGTTTCTTTGTTTTCTTTTTGCATTTCAATCATATATCAGATGAACATATTGACACATTGTATGACTGTATAGATCCATACTGCTTTGGCAACATTGTATCCTAACAGTCATGCCAATAAAGCTGATTTGAATTGAATTGAATTGAGAGACACAGACAAACAATGAGAGAGAGAGAGAGAGAGAGAGAGAGACTGTGATCGCCTTGAGACAAAGGGAGAAAGAGAAAGAGAGAGAAAGACACCGACAAGAGCACCGAGACCCACTGTCCTCTAAGCTTGCACACACACACACACACACACACACACACACACACACACACACAGCCAAATATGCAGCAAAAGAAAAGCAAGTAGCCAACGCTGAAAACAAAGGCTTTAAAGTCTCCTTCTGTCTCTTTGTCTCTCTCTCTCTCTCTCTCTCACACACACACACACACACACACACACACACACACTGACAGATGACGAGGAGATGGAGACATCGGAGGAGGGAGGATGGGAAATGCATCTTCACAGTTCTTTCTTTTGTTGTCCGTCCCTCCACCTGTCACCTCTCCGGTCTCCTCCCTGGGGGAAATCCCAATATAGAAGCTGATCAATAAATCAATCAATACTCTCTGCCATGGTGGAACACTGCTGCCTCACCAGACAAAGGGCACTCAGTGAGGGTGCAGAGGACCTGAGGGAGACCAGTTAAAGCCTTTTCTTTTCTTCCTGGCTTTACCAATGAAGATTTTTACTCCAAATGAATGAGATATCAGCCGTTTGGAAATGATTGCAGACATGGAAGTTAACAGCCTTCTCAAGCCTTTAAAATAATTTACATTTTAGAGGATTGTGTTTATATGAATCATGGAAATGCTGAACAATGAGCATGAGGTAGCAATGGGACCTTTTTACTGATGAAATTCCCAAACTTCTCCATGACTTCTCCCCTTTTCAAATCTCCAAGACCAAATTAATTAATGAGACTGAATTAAAAAGTAACCATCAGCTGCACTAAATTTAAGCGTTAAGTTTGTTTTTCACTTTAAAATCAAGAATTGTAATGTCAGCAACCAACAATATTTTCCAATATTTTTCTTACTTTTCTCCCTTTTATCTATTTTCATAACTTCTCCAGGCCTGGAAAATCCAATTTTAAAATCCCATGACTTTTCCAGGCTTTCCAGGAGGGTGGGAAGCCTGAATATACAGCACATGTGTTACGCTCAGTGTGGGGAAATAGTAAATGTCCACATTTAATAGTCAGTGTGCATGCATGTTTTGGTTCCAGCTCTTCTGTTGCGCACCTGATCCAGTTAAGAGCTTAATGCTGATTGGCTGAGCAGCAGAAACAGATCTACCTGAGCAGGACGAGCATGAAAGTGTGTGTAGCTTTTAATTGGATCAAGTGTGCAAGGGTAGAGCTGGAACCAAAACATGCAGGACAAGGGGAACATGAGGACTGGGTTGAGAAAAACAGCACTAATGTATCTAGGAAGCTAACATCAGCTAGCATGGAGTTTTCTTTTTCTCAGAAGTGGATTTTAACAACAAATTTAACTTTTGAATGTCTAAATTTCACATCTGTTTTGTAGATGTTCAGGCTGTTTGGACCGGCCACTTCCTGTTGCATGTGGTCAAGACTTCCTCCGAGGTTTTGAACGGGTCGAGATGCAAGTAAATGCAAATAAACTGCAGCGACATCTTGAGTCTGTTCAGGTTATTGAGGAGGGAGTCCGCACCTCAGCTGGAAGAGCCGGCTTTCCCCGTGTCAACATGCATCTACCCTGCTGAAGTGTCCTTGAACAACACTGAGCCTGACCTCTGACCTCTGACCCCCCCCCCTGTGGAGTCGAGCAAAAGCAAAACTTCCTTCTGGGGATTGAGAACGTATCACATTATTATTATTATTATTAAACTACTTAGTCTGCTGAGAGATTAACCTCTTACTGTCTTCTCACTTTACATTATTCTCCAGCTGTGACCGTTTCCCAATCTGAACACATTCCACACATGTCTGCAGAAAAGTTTTTTCATTTTTAGCAGAAAGTCCTGGCCTAATTCTAGGGGGATTTAGCTGCTCCTCTTCTCCTCTTCCTGGCCATTTGATGGATTAAACTAACCAATTTCTAAGTGTTATTTATTCCCTCCGAAGCTGGAAGCAGAGTCGGTGTAATCTCCACCGCTCATCCTCGACAGGCTAATTTCCCCAGTCAAAGTCCCCATCAGGAAATGGCAGGTTAGTGTCAGCTCACTGTACCGAGGAGGGGAACTGGTTCGGAGAGGAAGATTTGGGCTTTGAGAGTCTGTCTCATCCAGTACAGCTGCATTCTTCGCAGAAATCTCCACTTTTACATGCTTGCTGCGCCGCTCGCTGCTCCGCTGCTCCGCCTTCTGAGAGGAGATGTTTGGATTTTTATTCAATCTGGCAACATGGCTGTAAACACAGTTTCAACACAGTATGTTTCAGTTTTCATTTCAGGGCTTCAAACACGCACCCTCACCCCAGTACAGGACAGCCACAGTGTTGTAGTTCATTCACACGCTCTTGTCTTTGCTGCCTCTCTCCACTGTCGGTTTTAGAATAAAGCAGAAGCTGATTGAAGACAATCTTTTATTTTAAAAAAGAAACTCCTCCTGCCTTGGTGGCACAAATTTGATTTAACCCATCATTTCAACATTTTGACGTTGAAAAGATGTTTTGACGGCCTGCACTAACATTCAAAACCCGTGTAAATACAGCTGCAGAATGAAAGTCGAGACATCTGCAGTCGTTCAGAGCTGCTGCCTGCATCGTTTTGGAAAATCAGGACCTAAATATCTTCCTGATAGAGTTCTGAACAGTTTTGACCATGAAATTTTGTCTTTGTTTGGGTTGATGTTGCACTCACTTCATGTTGCCGTAGGTCAAATGCTTGCTGGGAAGTGTAGCTGTTTAAATAGAACAGAAAGTGGGAGTTGAACCCCGGACCCTGGCAGTGTTGCTGCCTTGCTCTACCAGTCAGCAGGTCCAGGCTGCAGTTTGGATACCAGACTCTGCTGGACAGATGTCTTCCCCAAGAACAATTAGCATCTGCAGTGATGCAGTGAAAATAATTGGTGCCTACGCATGCACACACACACACACACACACACACACACACACACACACACAGAGAGAGAGAGAGACACACACACATACAAGCGTCTTCCTCAAGAACAATCAGTATCACAAGAAATAATTGGTACCTACAGACTCACACCCTAACACCCCCACCCAACCCCAAAAAAACACACACACACACTTGCACAAATACACACATGCTTACACACAACAAACACACAAATTCACATAAAGAAATATACACATTAGCACACACACACACACACACACTCATACACACCCACAAATACACACACAACACAGCACAACACAGCGTCTGCAGGAAACTACCAGGACCTGCTGGATGACAAGAATTAATTAATGTTAACCCACTTAATGGGTGGGGGGGGGGGGGGGGGGGGGGTTGGGTTGCGCTCTGGGTCAAAGCCAGATCCACATAAGATGCGACAGCAAATAGAGAGAGAGAGAGAGAGAGAGAGAGAGAGAGAGAGAGAGTAGGTGTGTGTGTGGGGGAGAGAGAGATAAATGAGGGAGACAGAAAAAGAAACAGAAAGAAAGAAAAGAGAGAGAGAGTGTGAGAGAGAATAGAGAGAGATAATACAGAGTCATTATGGTGAAGGTCTTAGAGTAAAGGCTGAAGAAAGTAAAAAGTATGGAGGTTTGTAATGTGCGTGTGTGTGCATGTGTGTGTGTGTGTTTGTGTGTGCTGGCTTGTATACTTGCAAATGTGCACTAAACTGATGCCACACATGCAGGCTTTCCTATGTGCAACACATGTATGTGAACATGTGTAATGTGTGCAGATACGTGTTTTTGTGCAGGTAAAATAAAAGATGGGTAGATTATCAAGTCTAGCCTGTGATCACAATGAAGTAAACAATCACTAATATAATTTATAAAAGAACAAAATATACATTTTCCATGATTAATTTCTGTTTAAATTTCTTCAAAAGACTGCATTTCCAGGTAGCTTACTACTTATCGGCCACTACCTGCTACCAGGTACACAGTTTATTTATCATGAACATTCATATCAGCTTTAAAAGATGGGAAATCACGGTGAACATGGCTTTACTTACACACATGCACACTTTCGGCAATGCATTCTGAGTGGATATGTAAAGAAAACTGTATTTTGCAAACCCAAAGGTGGGCAAACTGAGTTTTGGTGGTTTCACCCTGCACTGCATCCCTGTTTGTGCCTATTCAGTCCACCCCCACCCCCCCAAACACACACACACACACACACACACACACACACACACACACACACACACCCCTCTCCCCTCAGTGCCAGTCCCATGCCCTATTATCCCTCCGGCCTCAGTGTTGAGCACTGAGAGCAGAGGGAAGGTATGTGGGCTCAGCGCCAACGAAGCCTGGGAGAAAAACACTGAGGCTACCGACGCAGGGTTCAACTCTCTATGGCAGGCAGGTTACCATGGGAACCAATCACTGCTGTCGGATGTAAAAAAAACAAAAAACAACAACTCCTAAATGTCAACTTTTTCAGGGAATGAGAAGAAAACAATCTCGTTTTCAGTGTATCCATCATGCTTTTTTGAAACGGCACAAAGGGCTTTGAAAGGGTTTGTGTCAGGAACATTTTGTCTGATCCATTAATGAACAAGTGAACCTTCAATTTAAATGGAAACGTGGCAATTACCAAATCACACTCAATGATTTCTGCTTCGTGAGTTAAAACACAGTAGAAAATGACAGTAAAGGTCTGAGAAAAAAAATCATGAGCCGAATTCAAGCTCACGGTGTCGCAAGTCCACGCTTTGTGTCTTTGCCGGCGAACATTTTGACGTTGACCAGATGTTGATCCCAGTGTTGAAAACCGGTGTAAATACCGCGCCAAAATGGAACCTGAGACGACGTCTGCAGTCGTCCAGAGCTGCTGCCGGCATCGTTTTATGAAAGCGGGACCTAGATATCAGTTAAAACAGTTTCCAAAGCTGTTTTAATATGAATTTTTATCATGCCACAATATCATTTTTGGGTTGACGTTGAACTTGGCCGCCTCCTGCGTGTCCCTGCGCTTGCTGGGAACACAGCACTGACATGGACATTATCAAGATCCGACTTTAGCGCGACAGAATGAGACTCTGCTCCAGGGTCTAGATCCCAATTACCAGCCTATCCTACAGGAACTGCGAACGGCAGCCAAAATCTACATACGGCTCAGACATCCTCTCCCTGTTTCCTCGCGCTCCCCTCGGCTCGGAGCTGCTGCTCACAGAGCGGCTGCAGGCGGACTGACGCAACAGGAGGCACACTGACACATTTTCCTCCCAGAAGCAGCGATGGAGGATTTGACTCTTTTAGGGAGCCAGTGCTTCTGAACTTGTTTTAAGAGAGCGAGCAAAATCTTCTGCATTCAGTGGCAGATTGGAGTTTTAGTTGTGCAAACATTTTTTTGGAGGCAGAGCTGCATCTGGATTCAGAAATAATCTCATTGGTTGAGTTAAACCTCAGTGGGCGGAGCCAAATGACCAGCGTTTTTCTGGCTAAGTAACGGTAAAAAAGACAAGAGGTAAGAGAGGAGGAAGCTAATATTATGAAACTTAGCGCTCTGCTACTAACTGAGAAAATCTAAGTTATGTAGGTTAGCTATTTAGCCTAGCTTACCTTCCAAATTCAAACTACCGTATTTCCTCTAATACTGCCCCGGGCCTTTATTTACCTCAACTGCAGAGGGTACCAGGCCTTTATTGGAAGCAGGCTTATATTAGAGACAGGCCTTTATTTCTAATTCCCTCTGTTTGATAAGTATATTTGCTCATATTTTAGTATGAAGCCTCCTTGTTTTCTGATCTGCTTCTGTTGGGGTTTGTTAGGTAGACGTTTTTTTGTTACTGCCATGCATTACCGATAATTACGGTAATCGACGACGGCATGCTCCAGAGACTTCCGCCAGGCTCCAGGAGTTTACCGGTATCCACCGTTGTTTTTTCCTTTGTTTTTTTCCCCGGCCTTTATTCGTTCGTGTTGACCACGCCCCCGGCCATTATCGGAGACCCGGCTTTTAATTGACTACCGGCCACTATTAGAGGAAATACGGTAACCATACTAGCCTATAGCTATCTAGGTAAGCTAGTTAGTTAGCTAGCTACTCGTTGTGTACAGAGTGATGTTACAGATGTAAGAGTTACCATGACTGTTCTCGTCTCTGCCAACAAACCACCTTTGTGCCAAATGCAAAACCGCACATGGCAGAGGGGCAGAGAGCAGCTGAAACTGAGTATGGCATTAGTTAGTTCAACATGAACAAATCTGTCACAAGTTGCATATCACCGGCCCCAGAGGCCGTGAGTCAGGACGGGTCGGAGGTGGTGCCATCAGGGCCTCGCTGTTATTACTCTGTGTAATTTGCCAGAAAAATGTTCCCACTTGGAGAGAGAGACGGAGCGACACCCCGCAGGGTGCAGTCAGGGCGAGTTACATTTCCTTTCAAACTGTTTATTATTTATTTGGGGGGCGGCTGCACCCATGGGGGGTGGCTGGAGCCTTGATGTAAGAGAAGTGGTTTGAGTTCCAGACTGGTTGGGAAAATTTGTGTGGGGAAAGGCCACCTACTGTTGAGATGCCCTTGAGCAATGCACTTAGTGGTGGCTAATGTGTGTAGGGGGCGTTGCTGAAAAGAGCAGGCTTGCACAGTCTTTCCTGGATAAACAAGTGCACCAGCGCTTTCTAGGTGTTTGGGTGGAGGGGTGGAGGGGATGGTGGATGGATGGTGTCTATGATCGGGGTGAGCGAAACACCGTTGACTTTAAAAACTCCACCTGTTAACACCAAAGTTCTGTGGTAGCACAGTGCTGTTGTAATTAAGACAATTATATTCTACCATACTGGTGTACGAGCGCACACTGGATTTCCCTTATGCAGTATGCAAGTAAAAAGGCCTTTAGTGTTGAAGCTAAGCCGTAGGTGTCTACGGCGGTGTGAGCATTACATAGCAACCACTAGACAGCAGTGTGGTGCTTTGTTAACATGGAAGTAATAACAGAAGAAGTAGTAGTGTTTACATTCTATGAAGCTCAGGTTCTGGATATTTCTCGCCATGAATTCAGTGACATCAGGTAGTCTTTATAATTCGTAGATGAGCCGTCGTGCAGTTAAACGTATTTGCGAACCTCCTCAACTCGTCTCTCTTTGCGAGGAGGAACTAGAAAGAAATACAAAGCGGGCCAATCACAGTTCTTGTGGTCTTGCGTCACCCTAAGCGCAGTTACAGTTTTGGAGAGGAAGACTTACGGCGTAGCTACGACGCAGAAATATAAATTACCCTTAAACAGTGCATAGGACTACCGTAAGCAGTGTGCATTCCAAAAAGCATTACACATGAATGAACCAACAAACATGCCTAATGAAACATGACTAATAAAACATACAGTATGTTGCATTGTTGCCTTGATGGCGGTTGTTTACATCAAAAACTCGTAATGAATATGAAAACTGTATTGATCTAAGAAGTTGTCTCCCCCAATTTTGCTGAAATAACAGAATTCACAACAATTCCCCCACCAAATGTCACCACCATTATCCTCCCTCTTCCAGTATCCATCCAACTGCCTGAGTTGATTAGCCTTTGTGGTCATGATTTAATTTTACATTACAAAAATAACAAACTAAATTCACAACACAACACTTGCCCAATCAAAACCCAACCCACCCAAGTCCTCCCCTCCCTCCCAACCCAACCACAAGTTGGTTTTCCACTGACAAAAAGACCAAGAGGCATAAAGCCAGAAATAATCATACTTGTCACTTGAGTTGTTTGTCATTGAGGCAAATGGGTGTCAATGAGAATAGATTCAGAGATATATTTCACCAGTCAGAGTGCAAAGCTGACAAGTGAGAATTTAATGGCCTCTTACCCCACAGCAACACAGTCTCAAAGCAAACCAAGAATCCAGCAGGAATTTTGATGTGGTTAGCACGAAAAAAACAATATCACATAACTGGAGTATGAACAGGCACCCATGTAAAGTGAACCTCTGCATTTTGTTGCATATGTCTTAAGGTTTGAAATTCAGTTGGGTCATTAAGACTGCAGAGCCAAATCCCCATTTTTATTCAGTTAGTTTTTATTTTTTAAGCTCATCGCCAGGTGGAGAGCTCCTACATGTTGGTCTGTCCATAACGAGGACCTTTTTGGGGGAACAATGTTCATAGACTTCCATTCATTTTAGATGCTCATTTAGTTTCATTCACTTGTATCTGTGGCAGCTACCTCTACTGGTCAGTAGATGCTGCTAGATGTGCAGAATTATTGGAAATCGTGAAAGTACAATTGATATACTTGGAAACTTGGATAATGGATACTTGAAGCTGTTATATTGGTCAGCTTCACAGACAAGACAGGTGGCTAGCATGAAACTAGCACTAAGCTAGTTTTTGCACTTGTTATTCTTTTATATAGATAAGAACAGCGTGACGTTTCAAATGGGCCACGCCTACAAAGTGCGGTACAAGTACGAAACCCTTTTCAATTTCTATGGGCAAAACAAAAAAACGACATTTTCTGTGGTTGCTTTTTCTGTGTTCTAATAATTTATATGAAATGTATTTGGTGTTGTTACAGTAATCGCCCTTAACCTTTTCATGTCTGTCAAACATCTACATGATCATAATAATTTCATTATCTGGAAGTCACAAAATGCTAACAAGCTAGCAAACTTCAGTCATGTTCGCGTTTTGACACTTCAAGAAAAGAAACATTTTAATGATCATGCTGTTGTTTGACAACCGTGAAAAGGTCACGGCAAATTATTTACACTATATAGGCCTATTAGACACAGAAAACACACACAGAAAAAGAAACCACAGAAAATGACGATTTTTTTTGTTTAGCTCATAGAAATTGAACAGGGTTTCGCACTTTGAAGGCTCATCTACAGCGCGAGTTCCTGTGAAATTAGAGGTTGTGACGTCAGTGACGTTTCAGCAGGATAATCTCAGTTATATTGTTAAATGTGTGATACCCTGTCTTAGGGCTGGACGATATGGTTGAAATCAATATCATGACAATCATAAGGATTTTTCTCGATATCAATATATATCACGAAATGGTTCATGTATGCAAAATCACGTTAAATAATCAAATTAATCTTCATCTCATTGAGCCGAATGGTAATGTTAGGTGTGATGTCAAACAAAACTGAAATTTTCAAATAATATTCCTACCATACCTCATTTTATCAGTTTTTAAGTAAAATTTGCTTGTCATCATCAATTTAGACAGCAGAAATGTGTGTCACGATATTAAAATATCTTCATATCATCACGATATGATTCCACTGAAAGACGATACACGATAATATTGAATTATCATCCAGCCCTACCCTGTCTAGTGTGAGCAGGTTTACCACTGAGAGACAAAAAAAAAAAAAGTGAAATCCATCACTGTGTGTGTGTGTGATGCAATGTCTTTTCAAAATCGGTTGGGATTGTAAAAGCCTTATAGTGACAGACTCGGCCCATTGAGCTGCACAAGATGACAGCAGTCCTATCCTGGGCCTCTTCCCCTGAACCGCTCCAGTACATCCTTCACAAGGCCTGCGCTACGCCCCGCTTTGTCAAATATCTGTAACGGAGCACAGCGAAATGCCGAGTCAGGGTGAGTGTCAGGCTTTATGGAGTCAGCTTTTCATACGCCGGTGCCTCTTTACAGCATCCAACAATAAAACATGATGTGATCGCTACAGTGCTGCCGCCTCAGTGTGTGGGCATCAAGAGGCGAATCGAGGTCAGGCAGCCAGTCAAGGCTGAGACACTTCACTCCTCCGTACCCATCGAACCTCGTCACTGTGTGCCGCGCTGGAGAAAATCATGTTCTCTACTTCATGTCTGTTCCTTTATTGAGCATTATCTAATTAATAAACGGAAGTTAGGGTCGTATTTTTGTGAAAATGTAACTTTAACTTCCAGTGTTTACACCTCAGCTGCAATTTTTTTTCTTCTCTAATTCAGAAAGAACTAACTGTACAGAAGCTTTTTTTTTTTCCCAGGTAACGGTGATAATCTGTCACTCTACAGCTCTTGTCACTCGTTTAGTTGACAAGTACAACCAGTAAACAGGAATTGGTCTTAGTATGATTGGTGCAGAGACATATCAGCGAATCATAAAGTGCAAAATGACTCACACGGTACAGGAAGTTACATATAGTGCTATATATATATGAATGCAAGACGTACAGGTTGGACAAAATAACAGAAGCACCACATGAAAAAGTACTTTAACATTTAAGCAACTAAAACCACAATTACAAAGGCTGCCGCACAGGGAGTCGTATTAAGTTGAATACCATTTAGCAGCATGTGACAGCTTTAGAATAGCTCTGTCAATCTCCACTTATAGGCAACCAGCAGAGCTCCAAAGAGTGCCTGACTTGCACTTACTTAGGTGCATCGGTCACAAAAACTGCAAAATGATTTAATGTGGAAAAGAGTCCAAACACAGACTGCACCAGCAAAGTGGAATAATGGTCGCAAGTGTTAGCTCACTGACAGTGATAGACGGACAGTTGCTAAACAACACAAAACTACAGCCACAAAAATGACCACAGGACTGAATCAACACGTTGACTCAACAAAACTACACGTCATAAGCTTCACAAAGCTGATATTTATGGCAGCGCTGCCACAGAGTTCACGTGTGGTGAACTGTAGCCTAACCTGTGTTCACATGGCCAGCCAACATGCTGGTTTGGACCCCGAAGGAAAATCCAACAGGAGTGTCTAATTGTGGCAGCGTCACATCATCCAACTTCATACAACCCCGCTGCAGCAGAGAACAAAAATAAGAATAGAAGGAATGCAAGAAGGAATGCAGCGTGGCTTCAGTCAGGCAGGCAGGACTAGATGGTTCAATTATGCGCATAATGATTAGATAGATGTTCTTTCGTTAAGAAGAAAAAGGAGACGATGTCATGTGTGATAGGGCGGGCATTTCAAAATTGGAGGAGCTATAGCGCCCTCCTCCAATTTTATGTTATAATAAATGTAGTTCCTGAAATGTAAATTGTCAATCAATCAAATCAAGATGTAATTCCTCCATAGTGCTGCAGCAGAGTGGCTACTCAGCGCCAAGTGGTAACAGATAGTTAGCTGTAATTGCTACTAACATACTAGCTAGCTAGTATAGCTAGGTTAACTTACAGAGCAAAGTAATTAGGCAAAATCAGATGTAATCAAAAGCATAGAGTGAAGCCCAGTGAAAAAGGCAAGAGGTAAGAGAGGAGGTTGCTAGTAATATTATGAAGCCTATAGCACTCTTGCTAATAAATGCAATCTAGCTAACCTAGAAAACTAGATTGCATTAGGCTAACTAGTTAGCCTAGCTGACCTTCCAAGTTCAAACTAGCCGTACTAGCCTATCTATCTAGGTAAGCTAGTTAGCTAGCTGCTGATTTTCCAATATTATGAATGCCATGATCATGGATGAATTAAAAAAAAGAAGTCATGGCCATTTATATTTTTTTCTTTATATTTTGGCCAGACATTCTTTGCCATGCAGGTCAGCTAACTCCAAAAATAACTGTGGTTGTTTGGCTTCGCCCACTGAATTTTTAAACTCAATCGCTGGGATTGTGTGCCTCTTAGAAATGTTTGTATTAATAAAACTCCTATCTTCATTTGGTGCCAAATTCACATTACGGCTCTAGGACCCAGCAGAGTATCTAGCCTGTGCTCATCCGGCGCTAGGACCCCTCGGACAGCAGCTCGTCTCTTTGTCTCCACCAGTCAGAGCCTCTCCTCCTCCTCCTCCTCCTCCTCCCCCTCCTCCTCCTCCTCCTCTCCAGTCCTCTCTGCAGTCCTCATTCTGTATCTCTCTCCGTTAGCAGCGGTCTGGATGCTTGCAGGGACAGAAACATGGCTGTGAATCTCGGCAAGAACAGACTGGCCCTGCTGACCGCCTACCAGGACGTCATTGACGAGACCTCGGACACCGACTGGTGAGTCCTCCGGCCGGGCATCCCTTCTTTTTCTCCTCTCCCCCCCCCCTCTCTTGTCTATTTCCCTTTCTTTTCTTGCATGCCCCGTCGGCTCCTCGCAGGCTTGTAGCCCGGGTTGGTCCATGCTGTGCGGGCTGCTGAGGATGCGCAGCGCAGGGTCGGGGCCGGTCGGGGCGCACCGTGCAGCGGCGGCAGCAGCATCCCGGACTGCTCTTTCACCGGAAAATAACTGGAATAAACTCCCGGTAGATCCAGCAGATTCACTGTCAGCCAGTTTATTCCCAGCTGAAATTCTCGGCGCAGCTTTGCCCTTCCGCAAACGCATTAATCCCCGGACTGGAGATGCGTTTAAAGCAGCGAAAGTGGGAGGTTTTCATCTATTGGAAAGTAAAAAAAAAAAAGGAGCGGATTTACGGAGGTTTTAGTCTGTGTAAACTGCACTGCAGAGTCGGGGGACAATGTGCGCTGTGCAACGTGCAGAATGTGCGCACTGGGCAAATATTGTGCAACCGGACCGCTTTGTTTCCTCACTCCGGTACAGTTTCCCGTCTCCTCAGTCGGGACCAGGTTGGTTTGCAGCCACCTGGAAGCAATTTAAGGGTTTTATGCAATGCTGTGGCGTGCGTAGAGGCTTCAGCGGAGGCAGTAGGCCCGGTCCAGAGAGATACTGTGCGGTGCTGATGATCCCCTGCATCCCCAAACGAGGGCGGAGAGGGGCGAGGCCGGGGGGTGGGGGGGGTGGGGGGGTGGGGGGGGCGTCCGTCAACACCCACTGAGGCTTTGGTGCAAGAGGTGGCAGTGAAAGGCCTGCTGAAATATTTAATGTGATGGTGAAATATAAATTACATATATCCCTTAGGAATAGTACAGTGATACCATAGGAGATTAAAAAGATATCTTAAAGTAGGCCCCTGCTGTGATCAGGTCACAATAAACTCACTGTTGACTACCACGTGCAGGCACACCCTGCATTCACGTGCTATCGGATATGTAGTAAAAAGGAGTTTCCTTGGAGCTTACTTGGAAATTTCAGCCATTTAAAGTCGGATGATGATGAAGTCAGAAAGTCAGAGCCGACCCTGCATTCACGTGCTATCACATCCTGTTGGAAAAGCAAATTTCCTACTTGGAATTTAAATAATCTAAAATAAATTACAAAAAAATAAAAATAAATAAATACAATTTACATCATATGAGTGACATTCAAACTCAGATGATAAAATCAGTCAGAGAAAATTTTGCTACCCGAGTTTATGAGTTATGATGCAATGATAGCCTTTAATCTGGTCAACATGGTGGAAAATACAAGTTTTGTGCAAGAAAAAACGTATATACAACACACACCTTTATTACACGTTTGTAGCTAGCTAGACTAACCATCCTAGCACTTGTTTAAGCTGCAGGACGTCCATGTTTGTTCATTGTTCGGTTTGTTTTTCGACAAAATAGCACGTGAAAGCAACGCAGTTTAGCAGCCGACCTGGAAGTCCCGGATGTCGGACTTTCTCACCAGCACCTGAACGCACTCTTTAGTCCCTATAGGGATATAATAGGCATATTATAGTGGCATTAGAAAATACCATGAAATATGATACGGTCAGTATGAACTCACTATTGAGTATCACTAAGCCCCTATAGGAATATTATAGGAATATTATAGGAATAATGGTTTGGTGCTTGGTGTAATTCCTCCTCCAGACTCCTTTGTGTGGAGAGGAGCACATGGTCAGCTGAGCCCCAACACACAATACACCTGTTTCTTTCAGCCTCGTCAAAAGTGACAGAATGTGAAAGGGGTTTATGGAAATTAACCACTTTTGTGAGTAAATTAACCAGATAAGTGTCTTTTGATATATATCTGGAGATATAGCGGTAAATAAAAAGGACAGTAAACTCTGATCTCCAGTCAGCGATCATCATAAGACATCACAACCACCAATATCAACAAAAATCAACACTAATTTATGCTTTTCCCCCTTAAAAACTGTCCTTATTTAACACATCAGTTTGATATTTCTTACTATGATGCATGCTATTAATTTATGCCTTGGATTTAGCACAAAAAGGTTTGTATTCCACAAATTAAAAGGCGGGTAAATTGGGTTTAAGTGGGTTTAGCCTTCACCACATCCTTGGCTTAAGGATAAAATCTCAGTATAATAGCTTACTGATGAGTGGCTTTGTGCTAATTTCAGTAAAAATTCAGACTGAACGTTGTGCAGTGTTTTTAGGTCAGATTACAGGTCCAGTTTTAAGTTGTTTGCAGCAAAACACACTTTACTTATCCATTTTAACTATGAAATGCGAGCCTGAGCCATCTGTTGCCGGTCAATAGTCTAAATGAGGTCACATTGCCCTAAATATACGTCCATATGCAGCTTCTCCACTTTCATTTTGAAGCCGTCGTTGTCGGGGGAGATTTTGGTTTCAGTTCCACATTTTGTCTCTGTTTGGGACACAGATTTGGCTCCGGTGCAGCTTTTAAGTGCTAAAGCCGTTCCTGTTTGGATTCTGTATTATAATGGAAGCACGAATACTAAATGTTTCTTCTGCACCTTCTTCTGTTTGTGTTTTTCTCTGGGCAGCGGTGGCAGAGATACAGAGGAAACAGTGTTCTCACATTGTTGAAGGCTTGCTCTTATAGGACGGATGTGACCTGTTAGTGTTACAGCAGTGACACTTCTCTATCACAGCACTCCAGAGACGCAGGACCTTACTATTGGTTGCTTGTAATGTTGGTGATCTCGGAAATGAGTCTTACTCTGCTGTTGCACTCACAAGTCTCTCTGGACTTGCGTGTAAATTACTTCTGCATCCTGTAACTCCGCTGCTCTACCAGAACATTTCTCCCAGTCCAGTATCCAAACCCCACCCTGCCTGGTTCAAGTGACAGACAGCCACACAATCAACCTAAAGGTTAATGTTTCCTTTAGCGGTGTTAAAATGTCTTTTTCATTTGCTTATTTTGCAGATTATCTGGTAGAATAGAGAGATAATGCCGAGGGCCTCGGGCTTGCCCCCGTTTTTCACACTTGAGGAGATTTGAACAAAGGCAGGAGCTCCCAAACACCGCTGACCCCAAACAACACAGGACCCCCCCCAACCCCCCTGACCCCCCATCCCATCCATGTTATACCCCTCTGTCATCTGCAACAACAAGGATGACCAAAATCTATCTATCTATCTATCTATCTATCTATCTGTGATTTAAATCCCGTGCAAATCTGCCATGTCTGCAGTTTGTAAGGTAAAAATTTCATTGTAAATTACTTACTGAAGACAGAGGTCTAGTGGTGATACTTATCCCATGCGAATCAAACTCTCGGGTTATTCGTTTTTGGGGCGCAATTTCT
Organism: Centroberyx gerrardi; assembly: GCF_048128805.1. Lineage (NCBI taxonomy): Eukaryota > Metazoa > Chordata > Actinopteri > Beryciformes > Berycidae > Centroberyx > Centroberyx gerrardi. The sequence goes on along the minus strand of NC_136007.1, from coordinate 4,461,540 downwards.
TTTTCTTCTTCTTCGTCTAGTCGTCTTCCTCCAGTCATGAAAAACAGTAGGCAGTAGTGGAAACCGTCGAGGAAGGTGTTGAATTCGCAGACTTTGTCACAGAGTTCAAGTTTTGCTCTGCTAAATCAGGAAGTGACGAATTGTAAAATCTTTTGTAGCGGTGTAGATTTGCGTATACAATCTGGCACCGGTGATTTCAGTGAATTTCATTTCCCCCCCCCGCGAGAGTTAGAGGTTAGGAGTGTACTTTGTTAATTACATGAGGTCCACACATAATACCAGTCCCGTGCGAATAGGGCTTACCTCCACTTCACACACACACACTTACACACACACATCCACAAACTGGCTATCCATGCCACTTTGCAGCTTGTAACTCAAACTCAAAGCCAGCTCTGCCATATTCGCTCTACCCAGAAGCCCCGATGGCGTGCGGCTAACAGGGACGAGGCGACCGTGACCGGCTCGGCTCTCACAAGCCATTAGCCGCCGGCGGTTCAGAGCCGCCCGACCGGACCGAAGCGATAATAAGCGGGAGGAATCCAGATGATGGATGGGAAGTTCAGTGTCCTTTCGGATTCGGCGGGAGGCGAGTGACGCTGCTTCGTCGGTGTGACGATGATAGGTAGAACATTCCTGACCGGGACTTTTTCTTTTACATGCTGAGAAATATGTCCTGAATCACGAGTCTCTGAATCTCGTTTTACACGAAACAAGTGAAAAGTCACTCAAGCGACTATACCTGAAAAGTAAGGCTAGTTTCAATGTAATTTCATTTGATTCAATACAGTTTTTGTCGAGTCACTTTGGAAAAAAGTGAAACCCCTGACTTGTTCACTCGTCTAAAGAAAACTAGGATTTTAACAGCCAAACAAGTTGTTGCTGGACTCAAAATTAAACTTATTAACATATAATAACATAATAATAATATATTTAAACAGCTTTTAAAACTGTTTTGAGCTGATGAAGATATTTAGGTTCTGATTTCACAAAACGATGCAGGTAGCAGCTACAGACGACTTTGGACATCGTCTCAACTTTCATCTATTCAACAGGATACAGGTGACTTTTAAGATGGGGCATTTTTTGCAGCGTATTATTATTATTATAAACAATTTTTAACAGTGCCTGAAGGAGCGAAAATGAAGGTCGGCTCTTGAACCACAGACGTCAGGAGGCGGCGAGGGCGACGCTGTGAAAGGGGCCGAGAGCGGCAGCAGGGTTATCCGATATCAAACAATCCGCAGACGTCCTGGAATGTTCAGCGCTTCAGTGGCTGCTGATTGGCCGGAGGCGACTGTCATATGACCCTGTGACCCCCCCCCCCCCCCCCCCCCAGCTGTTACAGGAAGCCATTACCTGACGAGTCACCTATTTGCTAGAATGACAGAGAAGCTGGATCGCTGCCTGGGTTACAAAGGGATAAAATGGTGGTTAGAGGGCGCTCGGCGGCGGGGGGGGGGGGGGGGGGGGCGGGGGACTCACAGTCATGTTTCATTAATTGAATCCCTCAGACAAAGTACCACAGCCAACATACTTGCAGTTAAAAAATTCCTTTCTACCTTTTCTCCTGAGCTCCTAATACTCTACCTTTGTTGATGTACTGTATTCATTCCCCAAGGAGAAACTCTCTTTTTACCCAGAACTCCTTAGAGGTTCAGGGAAAAATCCACCCTAAAACACTGATGTATCATGCATTTCTGCGTCCGTTTTGTTGTTTGGTGGTGTATTTTTATTATTATTATTATTATATTATTATACCATGATAACTGGCCAAACGTAGACGTCACATTGAGATATTTCCAGCAGCTACAGTGGAGTTTGATATGAGAAAATGTTTCAGGATGTAAAACATCAGCGGTAAACGTCAGGTTTTGGCGTCAGTCCCTCAGAATCAAAGAGCGAGGGCTTCTTTCTAGAGCCGCCATTTTGCACCGAGAGACGTTCAACAATCACACAGGGAGAAATCCATCGTAGAAGAGGAGAGAGACCAGTTTCTCCACCCACAGGAGCAGGAGAGAGACCAGAATGCAATGCAGCAGAGAGACAGGTTGAGTTTTGAGTAAGAGATGCGACTCTCTTGCTCTTACTATGCTACTGCTATCACTGTTGCTCTCTAACCCACAGCTGAATGACACAGGGGTTTGAACAGCATTCTGGGAAATGTAGGACATCACAATCTGAAGTAGAAGTAGATGAGGCAGCTTGAGGGAAAGTGGGTTCACCAAACTGATTGGATACAGCAGGAAAATGTCTTAGTCTTGGCTGCATCTCCCCTCTCTGCCTGAGTATCCATTAACATGCTTTGGCTTTCATCGGCTCCAAGTAACGTATAGCAGACAAAATAATCAATGCAGGCTCAGCAGCAGCTTCTTCATCCATCATCCACTCTGACTCCTCCACCAGCCAAATATGAAGAGTTTCAGTCCAATTCTCTACATGTCCAACTGTAGAAAATGTTACTACCAGAAATTCATCAGCCAGTATTTCAAGAACACAGATGATGACTCCAAATAACTTTCATGTTATCGATCAACAGCTGCTGTAGGAGCAGGCATCAATTGCGAAAGAAAAGCAAAGCATAAGCTTATTTAATCCAATCCTATCTATCTATCTATCTATCTATCAATCTATCAATCTATCAATCTATCTATCTATCAATCTATCTATCTATCTATCTATCTATCTATCTATCTATCGGTTTCATCAGCCTCCTTGTAATTACAAGTAGGATATGTTTTTTCTTAGGGATGTTTTTGGGGCTCTGATATTTCCCACCTGGCATCACAAATTGTGGAAGTGGGTCAGCACAAGCGGTAAATATAGCAGGGAATCCACCGATGTTGGCAGTGCAATTATCAGTTAAATTCACACTAATACAACCAGCTGAACTCATGAAAAGCGATTAATATCTGCTGTAGTTTGCTTATGGTTGATTTTAAATTCATAAATGCAAATAATGTCGGATGTGGGCGTTTCAACACGCTTCCAAGTTGCAGCAATGAGAAATCACCCCCATTTTCCCACTTGAACGCAGCATCAGACCGACTCCTCCGTTGTTCAGTCGCGTCCAGGTTTGACCTCTGACCTCCTGTCTGGGTCGGGACGCAGCTTAAATCCTCCCAGGATCATTTCTCCCATTCTCACCCTGTGCGTCTCTCCCTCTCTCTCTCTCTTCCCCCTGTCACGTTGGCTCTTGCGGGGATCGAACCCGTGACCCCTCTGGTTATGGGACGGTCTCTCTAACCACTAGCTTAAAAAATGCCATTTCGGTTTTATTAGATATTATCCTGTGCAGAGTGACAGAGTGTGAAGAGCAGAGTGAATCTCATCTTGTCAGGAAGAACCTCACATCACCTTCTGCCAGCTGAATCATCCTGCCGCCTATAGCTCCCTCCTCTACTCGCTCTAATTTGCTCTTACCCTCCCTTCTACTTCTCTCCTTAGCTCTAATGTTATTACTCTTCCCAGCGCTTCGCTCTTACATGATTAGTCTGTGCTTACAGGAATATAATGAGGGCTTCCTTGCACTCCTTACTGTTGGTTGCTTTCACTGTTGGTAATCTAGGAATTGAAGACTACTGTGCTGTTGCATTCATTGTAAATCTGGATGAGAACGTCATCTAAATGCTGAAAGTGTTATTACAAATAGAGAGAGATTGGGTTAGAAGCAGCAATCATCTGAAAACTTAAAGGTCCCATATGGTGTAAAGCAGGATTCCCCTTGCCTCTGTGATGATAAAGGAGTTGGATGGTCTATCTAAACATGGTGAAAGTATCAAAACGCACGGTCGCCAACTAAATCCACACAATCCATATTAGAAAAGCGAGCCTCTAAACGAGCCGTTTGGACTTCCGTCACTTTGTGACATCACAAACGCTCATTATCATTTTTGTAAGAAATAATACACTAACAAAGTGTTTTTTCAAAGCGGTTGAGCGGTTGTCATTGTTTTATTAACCGGAGAGTTTTCCCTACCTGTAGCCGCCGGGCCGCGGCGTCTCACGTTTCACTCTTGAAACGGTTAGCCAATCAGAACAGAGGGGTCGTTAATATTAATGAGCCTTAAAGACACGGCGACAGAAACAGCCTGTTCTTGGTAAGGCTCAGAGAGATGCTGGAAAATGAACGTGGAAAAATGGATTGAGAGTGTTTTTGGTGCATGACACCACACACACAGCTTTGAATGGACCTCAAGACAGAAAATAAAACAGTGTAGAATATGGGACCTTTAAAACAAACTCTAGGAATTGAAGCTCACCACCTCTCCTCCTCCTCCTCTCATGTTCTACTTGTCATGTACCCTTCCTACCTCCTTCCTCCTCTCTCTCATCTACTTTCCCCTTCCATTCACCTCTTCTTTCTCCCTTTCATCTTCTCGTGTTTGACATTACATTTTTATTTAGCCATTTACCTGCTGCTCTCATCCAGACAGAGAGAGAGAGAGATACTATAAGTGCAGCACTGGTAGAAGCTTAAAATGCCTAAATAAATAATCCTAACCTGTGACAGCAGATGTAACAAAACACTCTTGTGGCCCTTGAATGATCATTTGTGATGGAGAAACGCTGGGTAAAGACATTAGAGAGGAAAGAGGAGAGAAGCTAGACAGGAGTTCTTTCAAAACAGAAGGAAGATGTTGGTAGGAGGAGGTGTGGTTGCACTTGCTCTCCCTTCCTCCCCTGCTTTTATCCTCGACTCCTTCACTCCCTCTCCTATTCCTCCCTCCCTTCTCCTTTTTGTTGTGTCATTCCTCCCTGTCTCTCTTTTCTCCTTCCTCTCCTTCCTTACCTTCGCTCCTCCTCCTCTACCTCCCTGGATGTAGCGGCTAGCTCGTCCCAACAGCACCATAATGGGGTCGTGACCCTCAGCTAATGTCCCAGGGAAACGTGAGCTCGTGTGCGGGACGGCGGCGTGTCAGGCCGAGGTCAGAGTCATGATGAGGGATGAGGAAGGTGACGTTTCGCCGGAGTCCAGCCGACGAAACCAGCAAATCAAAAACAGACCGGCCTCTGGCTTCGCAGGGACACTTTGACACTTTGAGTTTTATTCTGTCGTTTTTCTTCACCAGGCATTTGTCGCACGGTAGGGGAAAAGTTACTGTATTGGCACTTAAACTGAAAAAATGCTTTAGTATTGTTCCACTTTCCACTTTGAAACCAATGGGCATCTTTAGCTGCAAGGTGCAAGCTGTAGGTTGTGGGATTCATTGGTTTCAAGGGAAGGCAACGAGGCAAACAAGACGTTATTACTGTCAGGGGTCAGGGGTCAATTCATGAATGAACTCATGTAAAAACCTACAGGAAACAGAATTGGAATTGACTGTCGTGCGAAATTCTGTGAAATTCCATGTTTTTTTTGCTTTTTTTCCCCACATATTATCAATACTGAATATCATAAAATGTTAAAGGATCCTTTCAGATGGTATTTGATGCAGAACATGCAATCATAATCCATACATTATGATTGAATATGTTTGATTTGTTGAACTGTCATTTATTTGATTCATATTCATGTTTTATTTATAATGTTTAGCGAGTCGAGACAAACTCTCTTAGAAGTGGAATTTACTGTAATAGAATTCAGTTCTGTTTCCTGTCATTCCATTTCAACTTCAGTTCTGTTTCCTTTCCTCAAACTTTTGAGCATGTAATGTTTCCATGGTAACAGCGACGTCTCTGATTGGTCGAACCTCGCCAAAGTTTGTGGTCGGTGTAGTATTTCACAATTTCTTATCAACAAAGTGGAAATCAGATTGACTGATGGCTTCTACAGGAACATAATAGTCGTAAATCTGTAATATTAAAATGTGGCAATTTATGACAAATCTACTTCTGGGACCTGCCTAGCGAGGAAAAAGTAATAAAAATATTAAAGCTCCTTAAATTTCTTTCAATCCAAGACCCAGACCAAGTAGTTTTAGTCTTGGTCTGGGATCTAATTATAATAATTATTAGAGATTATTATGTATTAATTACTTTCACAGGCTCTTGCCATATAGACACCCAAAACAAACAGGCCTGCAGCTAATTTAGTTTAAGAAACCGGTCGAGGGTCTTAGTCTCATCCTGGAGCTGCCGGCTCATTAAAGCCTCCCGGGACTGTTTTCAGGACCGAGGGCCGTTTTTGGCCCCGGTCTCTAGTCAAAGAAACTCTAGTCTAGATGATGAATGCATCCAAACAGAGCCACAGGCCTCGGGGCAGCTGTGGTCGCGGTGGTAACATCCCCAGGGGCAACAAATAATGTCGGTTATGTGTTATTATCGTATAATATGGGGTTCTGCACTGAAGAAACTGGGGGACTGACTCGGGGAAGGAAGTTAAGGATTTGGGGTACAAGCTCAGTCGGATCCACACGCCATTTCCATTACAGTTCGGTCGCCGGTGAGGAGAATGACTGAAAGTGACTCGTCAGACAGTTTCTGCTTTTGAAACCGTTGGAGTGTTGAACGTATTGGTTTCCAGCGATGGTAAAATATGTGGAAGTACCAGGGAAAGGCTCTGCACAGATAAAACGTGGCTCTGATCTCAGTGGTGCACATATTGGATTTTGGTGAAGGCGGCGGCTGCCTGGAGGATAAGAACCCATCTCTGGATTTATTGAATTGTATCGTGGCTCCGATAAAAATCAAGGTTGAGTATCAGCGTTGCACAAGCCGGACTCTTCTTCACTGCCTCTGATCTGCTTTCCTCACCGACTCGCCACCTTTCTTTCCCCTTCACCTCCATTCATTTTACATCATGTTTACATTCAGGCATTCATATTAAGAGAGACTTAGAACGAGTGCAACATAATAAGCTTAAAGTCACGACAAAACGGCATTTCAGTGGTGTCTTGCTTCCATAATTAGACATATTTATTGGTGGGAATTTTTATGCATGCCTACTTGCAATGCCACAAAGTAAAAGCTAAAAATATACAGTTCTCCAAGAAGTAAAAGTAATGGGATTTAGATATAAAATTCAAGACCTAACAAGTAATCAAAGGATTCTTGGATTAGTGGACCCAGTGGGTTTTGCTGCTTTGGGAGAAAGGAGGAAGTTATCTTTACTCAATCACTCAGGAAAACCCCCAAAATAAAGCGTCCTGGCATTAGATGCAACAAATATTCCTGTGCCACTTGGAAATGATCATAATGTGATAGATAAGTGCCCGGGTACAGGAAGAAAGAGCCGAGGAGAAAAAAAGTATTTTCTCAAGACCGGGGGAAATCCTCTTATTCCAGCCCCGGGTCGAGCTACAAGCCGCCGTTTTGTTAAAATGCATCTGTGTCATGTCCAAAATGTTTTCAGTCAGCGAAGTGAAACGAAAACGCTGTTCCAGTGCTGCTGTACGTCTGCGGCAGTCAAAATTACCGGGAGGGTTTGGAGTTCAACAAGGGAGCGCTGCAGTGCGAGAGATGGAGTCTGCAGTTGTAACCTGTTTTTTAAAAGAGGTCTGAATTTGCGTCTGTGTGAACTCTGCTCCCACTTTGATACCAGGAGGGGCAGAAGGAGAAGAGAGAGATTAAACTGGGTAGAAAGGAGAAGTCAGTCAAGTCTTTTTATTTTTAGCTTCTCTCTCGCTCTCACACGAGCTCTCACATTTAAAACCCAAGGCGGAATAGGCTGTCGAGTTTTTTTCCCCAAACACTTCAGGTGGCTGACAAAGATAGAGAGACATCTGCTTGACTCTGGCTTGGCTCAGGGATTTTGTTTGATGCACCATATTAAACTATGTTACACACATGTCCCTCACAGACATGCATATAGGCTTTGTAAAGAAATAATTCACTCCAAAACACTTAAAAAAAAACAGCTTCTGGTGATGTACTTTACATTTCTGGGTCTATTTTGTTGTTTGGTGTATTTTTCTGATTCCTGTGGCCAAACATAAGACAAGGTAATGTCAAATTGAGATGTTTCCAGCAGCTACAATGGAATTTAATCTAAGGTCAGGTTTTGATGCCAGTCTGAATTCATTAGTCTGGGTTTTAGTGTCCCATGATGGTCTAAATGCTGTTTCAGAGGCTTTTCCCACCCTGACAAGAAGAAAATTCTGTCGGAAACACTGAATACTTGTCATTTTTAGGAGGAAAACAGTCAAATTTTAAAATATTTAATATTGGCACAAAATATCTGCTATTGGCAGCTTTAATACAAAAATATCAGCAGCTGTATTGGCCTTTAAAACCAGCAGCAGGCCGACTACATTCAACTCAACTGGATTTGATCTTTGTGTTGCAGGTGAAAACATAAAACACATCATAGGGATCTATGGATCATTTTAGTGTTAAAATCAGCTTTTTAATTGTTCCGGTGCTGATCCAACACATGAAGGTTCGGACATTATTACCCCGTTCACTGTTGATCTCAGTCCTCCTTACTCTCTCTGTGTCGCGGTACAAAATTTGTAGGACCATAAAGCCACATTAACGAATCAAGACCAACACCAAATACTGGCATTGTTGTGGGTTCGACCCAGATCATAACTTTTAGCGTTCTTTTTTTCAATCTATTTTAAGTGTGTTATCTAATAGAGCAGAGATTCGCTTCAAAAAATAAAAAAAAACTGGATCATGGATTGTTTCCTTAAAAGAAAACCTGCCATGCTCTGTAATTTTAGTATCCTCTCAAAATGCTGGACCGGGACATTACACAGCGTCCCGTAGAGAGCCTTCTCTCTCTTTAATAAGTTATCTTTTCTTCACAGGAGCACAAAGCTAGAAAGCAGACCTGGTGTGCTTCCCAGTCAGCCCTTGTGAAAGGGGCTTTTTGCAGGTCAGATGATGTTTCACCAAGCGCATGTAACGTCGAGGTAGCGGCCGAGTCTATTTCCTGAACTGTAAAACGATTCAAAAACACTGGAATTTGCGTCCTCGGTGCAGAGAGCTCGGTTCTGCGGACCAGGATCATCTTGCAGGCTGAGGGGGGCATGAAGGGCGAGCTCTGCCAGGTTTTGGTTTGCTCACCGGGGTCCTGGCTTTTACCGTAAGCCTCCCTGGATAAGAGCGTCTGCTGGATGATTAAAATAGAACCGGAAAGAGCTGGAATATCAGACTCACTGTGGACCGTCTCTCCCCTCCCAGCGGAGAGAGACGACTTGCTCTGTTTGCTCCTGGCTGCCGGGAGACGTCTTGGAGACTGGGGACTTACTGGGAACCTGAGCCCAAGTGATAGAAAGACGCTTCATAGGATCATACCAGCGTTATTGATTTTCTCTTTCCAACCTTTGTTACATCTATCGCCTGCTCAGAAGCTTTGTGTAGAAATTGATTTACCTTGTCACGGCCAGTCTTTTCAAAACTCAATGACAATCTGAATCGCCCTTTAAGGACGACGTCGTACTTTTTAAGTGGCTAGTATAAGAGCGTACGAATTTAGTGATTTAGTGCCCCTTGTTCTTTTTAATAACTCCTCTGCCTCGTAGCTCCCAGTGCCGCCAAAGTGCATCTAAAACAGTTTTTAGAGACGCAGTCATTTGTCTGCCGAGGTTATCTTGTCTCCTGCAGATTCTTTCCAGAATTATTATTTTGACATTGGTGAAAATGCCCCTTAGACACCCAGTCGGGGTCGTGTTTTGTCTTTAACGTCAGTGTGATGAAATGCCGGTACGAGCTGGTCCCAAGTCAGCCACATCGTCCCAAAGTTATAAATCTCTGACAATTCCCATGTGTCTATTACTCCTGTTCCTCTCCTTAACCTTTGATTGGTTCTGAGCGATTAGTCAAAATTAAAACCACATTTCCCATTAACTCCTTTGGCTCCTGTCATAAAGAGGACCCCCCCCCCCCTCTCTCCCTGGCACTGCTCCGTTTGTTTTGAAGAGCAAGAAGAAGGATAGGAGGCGATAGCAGTTCTTGATAACAGTGAATATGCATTCAGACGATGTAAGCTGACGTGAAGATACAGTTAGAAAAGTGGAACTGTAATAAAATTGTGAGCTAATCCAAGAATGCCAAGTGGATACTTGTGACCTTGCGGAGAAAGTTCCTCCCAAGTCGTCTTGTACACAACGGTCTTCTCATGAAAGTGAACAGAGACGCTTCCTTACAGTTTGAGATGAACTGTCTGCTTCACATCGCGCACGTGATTCATTTAGACACACAGCTGTTCATCTTCCCATCTGTACTGTAGACTTCAGGGCTGTGCGGACGTGATGCGTCGTTCTCGCAATGCATCTTGGGGCTTTCCATTCGTTCTCGCCTGTCAAGTCGCCATCCGATGCAAGGATGGAGACTGGCAAGGAAACTTATGCGATCTTTATCCGTCCTTCGTCCTCGCGTTCTTTTGTTTTGGAATCGAGCTTCGGCGGTTAAAACATTACGTAAAATGAGTCATGGAAGACACAAGAACACACAAGAACGCATATTGACAAAGTAAAAACAGTTTCTGTTTTGTGCCGTAAATCAACTTCCTATGGTGTCGTAAAGCAAGTCAGCAGATTTCCTGCAAAATCCAACCTGGTGCAGTAGAGGCCGCTACCGGCTGGCAGTCTCCTCGACAATGGTCCTGTTTGTTTACGGTAATCATACACACCTGAAAATTAATGCGGTAATGATTTATTGATGTTTAAACTAAAACCTTTTAGTTGCTATGTTAGTTGTTGCTATGTTCACCAGTGACATCAAGACACATTCCTGTACATTTAGTGTACTTGGCAAACAAAGTGATTCTTTATTCTGATTACATTGAGGAAGTAACTGCTGATTCCTGCAGTGCCGCGGAGAGAGCCGGGCTATAAATGTCACTTTGCTTTCCTCTGGAATGCTGGGTAAAAAAACGGCGGCATGACTCTGATTTAGACGAGCAGGTTGTTCGAATTAATGGAGACATCTGCCAAGTGTTGTATGGCACACACGTATACACACACACACACACACACACACACACACACACATATTTGCACAAATGCGTACATAGGTGCACATACACGCATCCACACACACTAACACAGTGACACACAGCCGCACATATACCCATACATGAACACACACACACTCACATAGGGATACACACACATCACATGAATACAGAGGTCTACACAGGTGCACACACACACACACACACACTTACGGACTACACTCAGAGATTATGTTAATTGGATAGGAACAATGTGAGTTGAAGTGGTTTTAAGTGGTTTAACTGATTATCAAGTGTGTTGTTGGTGACAGTGTGTGTGTGTGTTTGTGTGTGTGTGTGTGTGTGCGCGTGTGTGTGTGAAGCCAGAGTGTGGTGTATTGTAAGAGTCATGGAAATGCCAGCGTTGCTATTGACAGACTCAAGGTTATTAGTGAATAGAAGACTGAAACAGGCTGGGAAAGACGACAGCATCCTCTGTGTGTGTGTGTGTGTGTGTGTGTGTGTGTGTGTGCTTGTCACTTGCTCTTTTTCAGTTTGCGTTTTGCTCATGAACTGCAGGTCCGAATGACACAACGTTTGGCAAGTACATTAACTGGATATGCCTTTACTTGGTTTGTGAAAAGCATCAGTCCAAAACCGGCCAAGTTATTCACCTATCAATTTTAAAAAAGCTGCACAAGTAGTTCCACTGACTGTAAAATCAAGACAAAATTATCAATTCACTTGAAATTCCTCAGGTGGGTCAGAAACATCATTGTGAAGGGATCTACCAATCCTCATTCTGATATGTTGAGATTTGAGGAAAATACAGCCATTTAAACCTCTGTTGTGTCGTTATAATAACAAACACTCTTAATACCCACGATGCCTTGCAGGTAACTCTCACTCTTTGTCACGCTCTGGTAACCTGTTCACTGCTGCCAGCAGCTGTATTTTGAAACTCTAATTGCATGTATCGACAGAAAGACTTGTCGTGACCCGGGCTCTAAATCAACAGCCGCCACCAGCTGAATGCTGGGACATTTTCCCAGCAGCTGGTGAGTCTGTCAGTTCAGTCGGCTAAATAGTTCGATCGGTTCTTTCCATTCCTGAAAGCACTTTGGCCACGAGGCCGCTGTGAAATTTTGAATCCATTTCTCCCTTTGCCCGGCTGACTTGTTAACTTCAATCCCCTCTGCCGGATGTTTGTATATTCCTAATCTGTGATAGCAGAAAAGATTATATGACTTCCTCCCATTTTTCAACACTGATAGCAGTTTTGACTCTATGGGATTTAAAGCCACTTTGGCTGATAGTTTATTGGATAAAAAGCCATCAGACCTGAAGCCTCCGCTCCCTGTCTGAGCTCTTACTGGATTTACATTGGAAGTCAATGTAGCGCAGCCCAGATCCCCTGTACCCGGCCCTGCTGTGACCTTCGGACCAAATGTAATGTCTTTTTAAGCCAGTTAACCTTTATACATACTAGACCTTAACTGTAACTGTATTAGCTATCTGCACAATTGAAGAGTTTGGTTTGAAAATTAGATATCTGCCATTTGAGGAATTAGACACTCTGACAAAATGATTGCTGGCATCAAAATTAAACTCACTAGAATATTATTGAAGTTAACGATTATTTCATGAGCCCTTTATTTAGAAAATATAAACATTTTAGAGGATATAGTTGTTTGAAAATATAGTATTTTAGAATGAAACCCATAGGCTATAATCCAGATACTTGAAGCCAATGAATAAATTTATTCATCAGTTTCTCAGTGAGTAAATACTGTGTTAGCATGGAAGCTTTGTTATCGTTCATCATCATAACCAATGGGTTCTGCTAGCCAGCTAGCATGTTAGCTTGCAGTTGGCGATGTTCATTGATTTCAATGAGAAATGCTAACAATGTAAACGAGTTTTTAGTCTAAATGTGTCTGATGAAACAAAATTATACTTCAATTCAAAACTGATCCCTTTAATTTTTGTTTTTTGATGAGAGGAGCGTCTGTATCACCGTTAGCGGTTTTTGTGACGGCTGCAGCCAAGTCTGCTCACTGAAACATGATCATGTGTGACAAGAGGAGAAAAATTCATTTTTATGTTGAAACAGATGCTCTTTGGGAAGTCTGTGTGATTCATTGCCATAATAAATCTTCCCCTCCTTATCCCGCCCTCTCTCCCCTCCATCTATCTCTCACCTCCTCTCCCTCTCTCCTTCCCTTCCTTCTCTGTTTCTTCTCCTCTCAGCCTTTCCTCCTCCTTCCTCTTGAACTCCTTCTCACCTCCATCGCTCCTCTTTTCTTCTCGGTCTTTTCCTCCTTTCCTCCAACCTCCCAAATCTTCCTCTCCGTCGCTCTCTCTTTCATTCTACCTCCTCTTTTTCCTCTCTAATTCTCCCCTCTCTTCCCCTCTTTGTTCTTTCTGTCTTTGCCGTTTCTCCCTCACATTTCTCCCACACCCCACCCCATTTCTGGCATTTCTGCGAGCAGAATGAAAGATAAATCTCTATTTTTGGAAACGGTTTGAGCTATTCCCTCTGTCCTCATATCCTTCTATCCCTATCGACACAGAAAAGGCTGAATCCCTCTATTTTTGAGTTCCCGTTCCTCTATCTCTTTCAGAACAACAAGAATGAATCCAATTTTTTTGGAAATGTTTGTCTTATGCCAAATACTATTACTGTCAAACTCCTACACAGCTAGCTACACAGCTTTTGGGCAACAGTGGTTGTGAACAGCTGATTAAATTTCTAAATGTACAAATAGTCTGTCTCAACAGAATTGAACAGACGGTTAATTTCTGTGCTGTTTTTGACTGGGAACTGATCATTTCATCACTGATACATCTGATCGATTTAATGTTTAGATAATGTCAGCTTGTTAGCTAGCTAACCATAGCATCTGGTCAGCTAACCACCACTGTCTTGTTAACACATCTGATTAGCACGCTAGCTAACTAACGTATCTAGTAGAAGCTATCGTTAGCAGTGGCTAGTATTCGCATGTTAACATTGGTTGCGTTGCTAATTGCTATTAGCCTGTTGGCTAGCTAGCTAGCTAACAGTTTGTTCAGGTTAACTGAGCTGACTCTTCTCAAGCTACAACTCAGAGTGTTTTGGAGTAGAGACTAGAGCTAAAGACAAGACAGTTTACTGTGTCACAGTAACCTACATTTGGAAACAAATCCACCTTATCACACTGTTTACTTTTACTGAGGCCTGAACGTCACTCAGTGTCCAAACACCCAGCCGGCAAACTTTGGTGTATAGAACAAACCGAACCAGTAGGTAAAAAGTATTGGTGAGGGCTTACATGCGGTCTGCAGTGTTACTGTTCTTTAGGGTTGTTCATTAGTGTGTGTATGTGTATGTGTTGGCTATATTTCATGCTTTCATTCAAAGATGAAAAAAAATAAATGCACTTGGCAGTATTCTAATGTTCACTATGTTAACTAACTCTGACGTTTCTGTGAGGTCGTGGAGGACAGGTTGAGCTGCCACAGCCACAGTTGAGCTGTTGTGCAGTGAGTTTGAACCATTCGTTGGGCCAGTCATCATTATTTATTCAAAAGCGCTTCCATAACTATTAATTGCATCATTTCCTTCTTTGCAAAAAAAAATTCTGTTTCAACTGAGCTTTAAAAACGATTTTGTGATATTGAAGATTTTTTTTTTTAGCATTTTTTTCTGTTTACATCCAGATTTTCTAATTCAATAATACATTGTAATTTCCATATAGATACAGCTACTTTTTACCCAAAGTCTATGTATTATTGCCGCTGCCCAGTCAGCGTTAGTGCCATGCACGACCCATGGAAGTACACAGGGCCACACAGGGCCACTCTCACCCCTCTGTCTCCTCTGAAACAATGGACGCAGGGGGTGAAAATGTTGTGGATGTGGCTGGTTTGTGTAGGCCAGTGTTTGTCCTCTGCAGACCTCTGAGTCACACAGACACGGCCTGGGACTGAGGACCGACTGTGTTGGGGAGAGAGACATAGACACAGACTGAGAGAGAGAGAGAGAGAGAGAGTAACAACATCACTGCGTAGTCTTTGTGTTTAATTGTTCTCTTGTGTTTTCGTGTGAGAGCTTATGAGTGGGTAAGACTACAACAATGTCACTGTGTAGTGTGTGTGTGTGTGTGTGTATGCATGTGCCTCTATTTGTGTGTATGAGAGAGAGAGAGAGAGAGAGAGACAATATCGCTGTGTAGTGTGTGTGTGTGTGTGTGTTTGTTTTGGCAGGTGGACAGTCCCTCTGGTCAGTGCTGTGTTGTCCTGTCTGGACCTTCACCTCATATTGCTCTCTGTGATTACAGAGAGCAAGCCATGAGGACAAACCACAACACCACAGCACTGACTCCTCCTCGTCCTCTGAAAAAGTCAAATTCAAATGCCCCTATTTTAACGAAAAAGTCAAATTATAGAAGCTCCTATATGAAGGAAAAGTAAAATCCTGTGTCCCTTTTCAAAGATAAAGTACATTTCTATTCCCCTATCTGAAAGAAAAGTAAAATCCTATTCCCCTATTTGAAGAAAAAGTAAGATTCAATGCCCGTATTTTTTAGGAAAAGTAAAATTCAATGCGGAATTCTGACATTATCCTTATTTGGAAAAGGAGAATTCTGCCTCTATCCTTATAAGGTAAAGGAGAATTCTGCCTCTATCCTTATAAGGTAAAGGAGAATTCTGCCTCTGTCCTTATAAGGTAAAGGAGAATTCTGTCTCTATCCTTATAAGGTAAAGGAGAATTCCGCTTGTATCCTTGAAAGGGAAAGCAGAATTCAGCCTCTATCCTTATAACTGAAAGCAGAATTCTGTCTCGACAGTAAATATTCAGGCATTTTTTCCCCCAGTTTTGGATGTGGCACCTCGCTCGGTTTTGAGTCGTCGTATTGGATCGGATGTTTTCTGGCTCAGAAAGAATTCCAGTGTTAAAGCGAAACTTCTTCCCCAAACGCTTTGGGAAGTTGTTTTTTGCCTTTCATCGGGACCTTTCATCTAGCTAGGAAATGTTTGTGTAAGATCTGTGGGATGTCCAGCTTGGAATTCCTCTCAGGCATCCTGTGTGCTTCTTTGTGTGTGTGTGTGTGTGTGTGTGTGTGTGCATGCGCCTCTGAGTTTACAATGTGTGCCCATGAGCGTGCATGTGTGGATAAGCGTTTCATTTTCTACCCTGGTGCTGCAAACTTCATGTCCTTTGGGGTGGTAAAGCGGTATAGCATCATATTGGATCGAGTCGTATTGTATTGTACGTATGCTGTGTTGTGTGTGTGTGTGTGTGTGTGTGTGTGTGTGTGTGTGTGTGTGTTTATCCCTGCAGCAGCGTCCGTCCCCAGCAGAGAGGAGCACATCTGGTGCTGGTCCTGCGCTCTGGGGCGGCCAGGCAGGGCCGGGTTTGATCCTAACAGGCTTCAGCATGCGGACCAGCACCTCTCCCTGCTTCTGACCAGGATACAGAACAGCACAGTGCAGTGCAGCAGCATAAGGTCATCGCTTCACTTCCAACTGCAACCAAAGAGTTTGAGAAGTGGGCTTCTCAAACTCTTTGGTTTTTAGGTTGCAAGTTTGACTCCACTGACTAGCTGGGAAAATGTGAGCGGGGAAAAGATTAACTCCCTTCCTCTAGTATTACCACTGAGATGCCTCTGAGCAAAACACTTAACCTCAAGCTGCTTAGGAGGAAATCGTAGAAGACAGAGCTTGGGAGAAAGGCATGGATGCTCAGCAAACCTTCCCCGAACAGATAAACACACAAAAAAAAAAAGTAACAAGAATACCGGTGTGCCCAGTTCTTCTTTAAGTGATCTTGAACTTTGGCAGTACCTTGGGTTGTGTAGTTTCCTGGCCATAATATAACCTCAAAATCTAACAAATACATGTCTCGTTTTTTTATATATTGTCAGAATCTGCTTTGTTCGTGTTCGTTTATGTGCTAGAAGTGTGATTTTCAGACCTCTTCCTCCATATAATGGCAGTGAATGGAGAGAGAAAAAAAAAACACAATTCTCCAATCTCCTCTACTGGATAAATGAGAATCACCGATTTTGGGGTTTTATCATGGAGGAAGATACACAACCCAAGGTACTACCAAAGTTACACATCACTTTACCTCCATCTGGAACCAGAGCTTGTTCTGGCAGATCTGCTTGTTAAAGCTGCACTAGGCAAGATTTTTATGTAAAAATACACGTGTCTGAATCACAAATTAGGGCGTGCAACAGAGCGCACAGGAAGCGGCGAATGGAAAATGAAGAGCGAAATGTAAAACTCTCTCTGAGAGCTGAACCTCTTCACCTCCTCCACCTCCACCAGCCAATAAGAAGAAGAAATTTAGGTCCCAAGGAGTGCGCAGTTGACGTCAAATTTCAAACAGTTACCTCTCACTGCCATCTGGGGCCGACAACGTGTGAATTTCCCAAGAAAGAAAGAAAGAAAGAAAGAAAGAAAGAGAAAGAGCAAGCAGAAACAGAAAGGGAGAGAGAAACGGCTAGTTGTGAAGGGGGGATGGGAGCGAGGAGTCTTACAGAGAGCTGATGAGGGATTTGAGCAGGGATAGAAACTGAAACTAGTAGCTAAAGAGGTCAACTAGGAGCGGGGGATGTAAATACTAAAGTAGTGTTGACTGATTCCAAATCGGACTTAGCGAGTGGGGGCGGGGTGATGTGCAGCGCTGCAAAAAATGTCCACATGTCTACTATTTGGATCATTTAATCTGGTGTCAAGCCTTTAAGTAGATGTATTTTATCAATTAAGTTCTGCCGAAGCAGTGAAATCATTGATAATTTAATTTTTTTCCGGCTCAAATCACCTTTCCTCCAAACAAATATTATGTTAATGCTAGAGGAGTGCTGCCTTATTGAAGATATTTTGATTTGATTCAAAAAAAATTCTTTAAACATGTGAAACTGCACGGGAAACAAGTGAAATTATTTCACTTATGTTTCTATCCGATTATCTTAAAATAACATTTCAAGCCTCAGCAATGCATTAAATGACTTGTCAAGCTGGAGATTTTTTACAGTGTGTGTGGTATTAGCGAGCCCGATGCCTCCTCAGCTAGACTTTATCCATGGCAGTTTAACTACAAACAAGCTCTTTAATCCTCTGAGGCAGTGTTGAACAACCCAAACACACCACAGACACACAGAAAGACGTGTGTGTGTGTGTGTGTGTCTACCTGTCTGTCTGTCTGTCAGTTTGTCTGTCTAGCTGTCTGTCTGTCTTCCGGTTTCGCTGTATATCTGTTTCAGAGTTGGTAATTCCGCAAATAGTCGAGCAATTACGTTTTCTTTTTCCTTTTTGTTAACTTTAAAGGGGTAATAAGTAATCTATGACCTCTACTGGTGATGAGTAGGAACTGCAGAAACACTGACAGAATTTATCTCCTCTCACACAAGTCTGTGAGCCCTGGAGCTACGGTGGCCTGCAGGTGACAGAAACAGAAGTCACATTTTCACACTAGAAAGGAGTAAGCTAGTTAATTAGAGCAGAGATCCAACAGAAACATTTAGTGAAGAGCTAATTTATCATCGTTCAAAATACCGAAATACTAAAACTGCTTTGTCAGTTGCTTTTTTGGCTTGAGAACGAGGCTGAAGCTGAAATGTCTTGCGATGTCAGTTGTTTGCTTGTAGCAGTGATATATTATGGTGGTTTTAGGGGCTATGGGGTAGGGCTGGGTGACAATTCAATATTATCATTTATCGTCTTTCAGTGGAATCGTATCGTGATGATATGAAGATATTTTAATATCATGACACATTTCTGCTGTCTAAATTGATGATGACAAGCAAATTTTACTTAAAAACTCTCATAAAATGAGGTATGGTAGGAATAATATTATTTGAATATTTCTGTTTTGTTTGACATCACACCTAACATTACCATTCGGTTCAATGAGATGAACATTAATTTGATTATTTAACGTTTGCATACATGAAACACATCGTGATATATATTGACATCGAGAAAAATCCTTATGATTATTGTGATATTGATTTCAACCATATCGCCCAGCCCTACTATGGGGCAGTAAAAATCGTACTTACTGCCCCCTTTTAAAATGCCTTCCACACAAGAATGGAAAGTTTTTACCAACTCACTAGCCTTTGGCGAGGAATTTGGGAGCCGGTGGATTTATTTTGGTGGGCTCGACTGCCAAACTGCCCCGCCAGGCTCATGCTGAAGATCTTCCAAAGACGTCCACCCCTGGCTGTGAGGATTACACTTGGATTTTCTGCTCTGGCTCGTGGACTATAGCTTTCTGTTGCTCAGTTTTCTGTCCTTCGGGACTTGGTACTTTGAGCTTTTGCTGAGTCAACTGTAGAGCAGCAGTGCAGAGTCTTCTACGTCTTCGAATTGAAGACAGAATCAATCTTTCTGTCCTTCTGGCCTTGTACTGAGCTCATGCTGAACAGTTGTGAGGAATTTGCTAGTTCTGTGAATGAAAAACCTAATCTATCTTTCTGTCTTTCGGTCTGTCCCTGTGGAGCTGGACAGAGTTTACAGTAATTTTGGAATACGTTACTTCTGTGAACACAAGGCAGAGTCTTTCTTCTCCCAGTGAATGTGAATATGAGGTTTACAGTACTGTGGAATACCATAAACTCAGTCTTTAATCTTCTTAATCCACCTCTGTTTTGCAGTCTGTCCCTCTGCTAGTGTTTTCACGACAACTGAAATTTCTGTACTGCTTCAATACCGTTGCAAAAGACTAAATTCAATATCGAATTTGATAAATGTTCAATACTTTCACACAAAAAAAACCCCAAGAAAAATAATAAACAATCCTAAAACTGACTGGCAAAACCAGAGTGATGATGCTAAATTTGGGGTGATGTGGTCTCGGTTTCCATCCTGTGTTCTGTACAGGCTGAAGACGACAAGACTGACTTTTAACTGAGGCGGGTGCAAAGGAAGTTACGATGTTTACGATGATGTCAGCCAAGGATCAGAAGAACGTATTTTTTTTTTATATATATATATTCCTCAGTTGAAAGATGCAGGACTGCAGAATCTTCTTCACCTGATCCTCGACAGTCAGATCGACCTGTCTGACTCCTGCACTCTGCTCTTGCTCAGCACCACATCATTTAATTTAGGAACCTTTTAGTCCCGCTGGAGTATCAGCCTGCGTCCCTCTGCTCAGAAGAACTGCCATCACATCTAAAACAAGCTGTGTGTACGGACAAATTGTGTTAGTTTCGGTGAGCGAGTTCAACTCTCGCGTGAAGTAAATGCTGTTTCCGAGGCCCTGCTACCCCGATACTTTGGGGCAACAATGAGGGAAGAGCATTTTTTTCCGTACAGATGGGTTAAAAGAACAAACCAGAACCGGACAATCCACATAAAACACAGCGAGGGACTGTAACAGTTAAGCGCTCAAGTCGTGAAACAGTCAAGTATTTTATCCAGAGAGTGTGAGTTTGAAGCCGTGTAGCGCCATCGTTGGATGTTGCCCAAAAATTTTTTACACCATTTTTACACCACACCATCCACTTCCATGCGGGCTGAGCGACGAAGAAAACTCAATAAGCTTTTTTGGCCGAGAAAAGTTGGGACAAGTCTGAACGTCAACAGCCAATCGCAGTAACACGCTTCCTCGTTTCCCTGCTGATGTGATTCCAATCCATGAACAACAGCTCTGCCTGCCAAGTGCAAAATGGAGGAGAATTTGATTACAGCCATTCAAAACTTCCCAGTTCTCAACTCTCTCAACTCTTGCAACTTTTATTTTAACGACTACAGCAGTAAACCTCTCCAAAGCGAT
Organism: Centroberyx gerrardi; assembly: GCF_048128805.1. Classification (NCBI taxonomy): domain Eukaryota; kingdom Metazoa; phylum Chordata; class Actinopteri; order Beryciformes; family Berycidae; genus Centroberyx; species Centroberyx gerrardi. Next base: position 4,440,943 of record NC_136007.1, on the reverse strand, counting down.
GCTTGGAGAACAGTTGCATCCATCGTTGGGGTCGACGGTCAGCTCTGAAGTCATTTTGAGCTTTTTCTATTTATTTTCTATGAATGCTGTTACCGCTTGACTAGCTAGCTCTGTGAACTCGAGCCAATGTAATTTGCCTGATTTGTCTGATATGTCTATTTAAAAAAACGCTGTAGCTGCAGACCTCTTCATGCGTGCAATCAGAGCCTCTTGCACCGCCCGCAATCAGTCAGAGGGAGAGCGATCCTTCAGCCGAGCGGCTCGCAGCGTGAGCGCACAGCGAGAGACAGAAAGACGGTCGTGGTTAGGAGTAAGAAATAACATTCCTGCGTCACCTGCGAGACGCACGCATCAGCAACAAAGCACGAGCAAGGGAGGCAGGTCTGCTTTCCAGCTCTGGGCCCCCACGGGAAGAAAGGATCGCTTTATTAAAGAGAAGGGAGGATCTCTGAAGGCCAGGATTTAATGTCTCAGTGCAACTTTTCCTTAAGATACGGATCCCATGAATCGTAAAACATCCACAGAGTCTCAGAAGATGCAGTCCAAAGCTATCTTATATGTGAAAAAATCTGGACGATAACAAGAGAGAAGAGCTTAGGACGAAAGAGCCATGCAAGAGTTTTCCATAATAATAACAATAGTAGTAGCAGTAGTATTAGAAGTAGTAGTAGTAGTAGCAGTAGTAGAAATAGTAGTAGTGGCAGTGGTTAATTTTCAGTTTCTTAGATTCAGTCCAGTATAAGATGTGCCATTTTACAGCTAATGAAACCTCTGTGTGTGTGTGTGTGTGTGTGTGTGTGTGTGTGTGTGTACAGTGAGTGATGTCTGACCTGCCAAGACCTTTAGAGAAGAGCTTCTCCAGCTGCTGGCTGCTAAGTGGCCATGGCTAACACACACACACACACACACACACACACCACTTACACAGTGACGAATGACCACATACACATGCACAGGCGAATACTCATACATTCACACACACACACACACACACACACACACACACACACATTTACATTTACAGTTCAGCCTTCATTTAACACCCTTAAAACTCTCTGTGGAACTTAAGGAACACGGTCCCAGCTGTGAATTATTCACGGAGAGCAGGACGACTCCTCTCTCCAGCCTCAAGTCAATTATTTATTCCACATGTGTTTTGGTGAAAAATGGTTTTCACGGCCCCTATGTGGGACACGGAGGTAATGAAAGCCACGGCCCGAAAAAGACGCTGCATGAAGAAGACGGTCGACGGCTGGAATAAGACGAGGGAATGTTTACATCTGCCTTTGTAGTTTGGACGAGGACGACCTCGCCCGTCCGAGCCCGGGATCTGTTAGCTCGTCGGTTAATGTCAGTGATGTTCCTGTTGGTGTGTATTGGACATGATCGTGCCTGAAGTCAGCTATTGGCTCCACATGTGCTCCGGTCTGCCTGCAGGAAAGCTGAAAGGGTGAAAGATGGTTTTCGGAGTCCTGTGTGGGACGCTGAGGCTGTGGAAGACTTGTGGTGAAGGAGTAACGCTCTCCTCTCCCTCGGCAACTACTGAGATGCGTAGTTACGTTAATTTATATTTGAAGTGATGTAGCTCATTGAGTGCTGCAGCTTAGTTAATATATCCTATATATTCTAGTTTTTTTTATGTGTATTATTTTTAGCCTGTGTCTCATAACTCTAAATGAGTGGTCCTCAACCTCCTTTTTTATTGGGGTACTGTGTGTTTGTTGCTCTGTTTGACCTGTATGTTGAGGAGTGACACATAAATAAAATTATATCTATCTATCTTATATCTAGTTAAAGTTTTTTTAAATTTTCGAGACCAACAGATCGACCGGCAAACAACAAAATGGGCCCAGAAATGCAAAGTACATCGCCAGTAGATGTTTTCTTGGTAACACTTTACAATAAGGGCACATTAATTAAGGGTTAGTTAATGCTTAATAAGCATTAACTAACCCTTAATTAACAGTTAACTAATGTGTCTGGTGATCATTTACTAATGGTGTTCATGTTAACTAAGGTATTAATTTCTACATTATTTAATAGTCATCTTTATAAACTATTAAATAATGTATAAATTAATACCTTAGTTAACATGAACACCATTAGTAAATTACACATTAGTTAACTGTTAATTAAGGGTTAGTTAATGCTTATTAAGCATTAACTAACCCTTATATCCTTATAACCCCTTGTCTATATATGAATATGTGTGTGTGTGTGTGTGTGTGTGTGTGTGTTTGAGTTGTATCTGCCATTGTTAATGCAGCAGAGGTTTATCTGTGTTGAATCTTCCGCAAATGCTAATTTAATTTAGCGGATTCAAGCATACTTTCCCGTGTGTGTGTGCATTATACAGTATGAGCCTGCCTAATGTTTTAGACTGGATCTTTCTTTTACACTGTGGTGGTTACACTGGGCAGCTCCCAGTTGTGTGTGTGTGTGTGTGTGTGTGTGTAGCTGTGTGAATGCGAAGCAGCGTCAACTCAAACTTTAGCGCTCGGCAAACCTTCCCGGGATAAATTAAAAACGGTAAACAACGTAAAGGCTATCTCTCCCTCAGCAGACTCACTAATGACGGCATTATCTCTCTCTCCCGCTTGCTGTTACTCACACAGCTCTTGTTCAAGGCTCTGACCACAAATTGCTCCTGTATGGGTAATCAGAGCAGAGGAGAAATGGCCTTACATGGGCACAGTTTACCCAGGAGACCGAGCGGCGTTGTTTTCATCGGAAAGCTTCTCCCCCTGGCACACACACACACACACACACACACACACACACATAAACACAATAAGAGAGTGATCATTATAGCAGTCTATGGTAATGTAGAGGGACTTTCTCTGACTTTCTCGAGTACTAATTTGAGATTTTGAAACGATTGTATCTGTGTTTGTTTTCTTTACTAAATTACTGTTTCCCAGTCGCTTTTGAAAATTTTGAAAACATCTTAAGACATACATACACACATAGGGCAGGCTCATTCTGTAATGTGAATGCATGCACACACACACACAAACACACACACACACACACACACGAGAAAGTATGCATGCACATGTAACCGCACAAAAAACAAATCCGCATTTGCACATACGGTACATTTTTTACTTGAACCCACTAACTTAAGCGTTCAACACTGATAAACCTCTGCTGCATTAACAATGGCAGACACAACAACACACACACACACACACACACACACACTGCCCAGTCCACCTACTGTATCAAAGTCTGATATCTGCCCTTCTTCCTGCCTCTCTCTCCTTCCTGGAAGAGCAGAATAAGTGAAGCCTGCGAACTGTGTTAGCAATTACTGCCAGGCTGTTTACCTTCCGGAACAGTCTCTGCATCTGATTCCTCTTTAGCCGCCGTGCGATAGCGGCAGCCGAGGTGGTCTTGTTTATTGTCATCAGTTGTTCAGCATTATTTCCACGCTATTTCTGCTTTATAAGCGCGTACGCAGCGTGGAGAGTCGGGAAAGATGGACGAGAGAGAGACAGAGAGAGAGAGAGAGAGAGAGGACATGATGTCACACAGCGAAGATGATGAGTCGGATTTGAACCGGCGACATAATGGATGCATGGTAGCTGTGTCTGAATCCCCATTTTGTTTCGAAATGCAATTACATAAGTGCAAAAATTTTACTTTGTTGAAACTCTTCATGGGTTTTTAAAGGCCGATAGCTGATTTTACGCTGATATTCAATATCTTCTTATCTTCTTATCTTATGTTTAATTTTGACCATTTTTATGTCTAAAATTTCAGGCTTCACTGTTTCTCCTCAGAGTTCGATTCTTGTCAGGGTGAAAAAGCCTCTGAAATAGGGCTGCAACTAACGATTATTTTCATTGTCGATTATGTTCTCGATTAATCGATTAGTTGTTTGGTCTATAAAATGTCAGAAAATAGTGAAAAATGTCGATCAGTGTTTCCCAAAGCCCAAGATGACGTCCTCAAATGTCTTGTTTTGTCCACAACCCAAAGATATTCACTTTACTGTCATAGAGGAGTAAAGAAACCAGAAAATATTCACATTTAAGAAGCTGGAATCAGAGAATTTTGACTTATTTTTCTTAAAAAATTACTCAAACCGATTAATCGATTAGCAAAATAGTTGGCGATTAATTTAATAGTTGACAACTAATCGATTAATCGATTAATCGTTGCAGCTCTACTCTGAAACAGCATTCAGAGCATCATGGGACACTAAAACTCTCCACTGAAACCCAGACTGATGAATTTCTTTTAGTGTCAGCAGCTCTTCAGCAGCTCTGTTCCACGGCAGGGGAAATACTGGCGTCAATTTCTGCCTTTAATGAAGTGAATTAATTTACAAAAAGCATGTTTGGAAGAAGTGAATGAAAAAAAATACATGTGCAAAGAAAATAAAACTCCATTGCAGATTTTACAGACTGGTTTTATGTAGCTGTGGTCAGGGAGGAACCTCCATCGTATCGGCAGTGGATGATATCTGATATTTAATAAAAAGCCCAATATCGATCTAATATATGCCGGTTAGTTTCTGTGACAGTCAAAACACACGTGGACAACAGTTAGTCCCACGCAGTCAGACCTTTCTCTGCTTAAAAATCTGGCTGAAGGTGTCAATTAAAATGGAGAATAACCCGTCCAGATAGTACTTTTATTTGTCAAACTAATGGCAGTAATCCAGGGTGGCATTCAAAATGAGGCCGCTGATGGCTGTCATCCTACATTTCCATCACAGTTCAGCCAACATGGCTGCCGCTCTCCTCCAGAGCAACTTGCAACGAACGCAACAGTAGAAAAAAGATTTAATTTCTAGGTCATCTACGCATCTTAAGCCGTTCAATCGCATATTAAATCAAGTGGAAAAAAACCTGCCGATGCTGTGAAATAATCCACTTTCAGCTGTGTGAAACGCATACCGAATTAACTTTTAAATACTTTCCTGTGATTGTCTACAACTTCTGGCGCTCCTGGTATTTTCCTATCTCGCTTCCAAGTCGGCTGAAACAAACTGAAAGACGGGCGGTTGTGAACGCCGCCCGACTCGACTGTTGTTTTATTTAGAAAGCAGACGTTTGGAGCGCCACTCATCCCTGAGAGCTTTCTGTAGGGAGATCTAAAAATACTCCTCGTCTGTCTGTATGTTTCTTTATTGTTTTCTTCCGATTTTCCTTCGTCTCTCTGTCTTCCCCCCCCCCCCCGTCTCCCACCCTCCCTCCTCTTTCTTCATCTCTCCTGTCTTTCTTCTCTTTCTCTCACCCCGTTCTCTCTCCTCTCTTCGCAATGCGATTCAGTATCGTTACTGTGGGTCACAACACAATACGATACAATTCAGTACGATTTGACGCTATTTCACACTGCATCAATATTATATACTGTAGATATGGCTGGAATTTGCAGTGAATTTATACAAATTACACAGTAAATCTTTCTAGCATTGTGATACATGATCATGTGCATTATTGATAATGATAATGGGGTTAATTTGAGGCACAACTGATTTTAATATTTCCACTTCTTTGTGCTGTAATGCACTGAAATTACTTGTAATATGTAAACATACACAGTGGAAATGCACAAACTTTTTGAGATTAACTTACATTTTTAGATTGAAGATTAATTTTAAATTTAAAACGCTACTCATCAGGCTCAGTTGTGTCTGATGTAACTGCAGGATGTTTAATAGCAAATGGCAAAACCTATAGATAACGTCACTTTTATGGAGCTCATGCCACTCCTTTTTGTTTGTATGATGCAGCAGAGAGACTGTAGGATTTTCATTCGGTGCTTCCTGAACCGCCATGTCTGAAATAAAGTCCAGCTGATGGACTGTGAAGGGATTCGCTCATTCACATTTCACATTTCTCTACAATTCAAACTGCTTGTGGAAGCGTTTTGCTAGCTAGTACAAGACTAATTTGAAGTTCCCTGCTTTCCTGATAAGGTAAGTCGCGTCATTTTACAACATCAGACTGTTTGATTTGTTTGTTGGACTTCTTGGTTGTAAGTGGGCGTAATCCTGTGTTAGTAAGTGTATGTTAGCAGTAATGTTAGTAGTGAGCTAATATTGGTGATTTGATTAGATTGTTCATTGTTATTTGTTCATGTGCCGAGACGATTACACTTAGCAAACGTGCAACTAGCACTAAGCTAGTTGTGACGTATTAAATCTGAAATGCGCCCAAACGTCTTCCATGAAGTCAGCTGCCTTTAGCTTAATGCTGCCTGACATACAGTAAATATTGACAGAAGTAGTTTGGTCAAGTGGGGCTTCTGTACTTGTGATCGCTAGAGTGAAACCTGCGGGACTGGAGGCGAAATAAAAATGAAAAACGAAAACCTGCATCGGCGTTACAGGTATCAATATCAAAAAAATAAAATCCTGGCCTATTGCTGTATCGACTTTTTTCACCTCTCTCTCTCCTCCTCGCTCTGCCTCTCCCCACCTCCTGTCTCTCCTCCATCTATCTCAAACTCTCCTTTTCCCTCCCTCCATCCCTCCCTCCCTCCCTCCTCCATCCCTCCTCCCTCCCTCCCTCCTCCCTCCTCCCTCCCTCCCTCAATCCCTCCTCCATCCCTCCTCCCTCCCTCCCTCCTCCATCCCTCCTCCCTCCCTCCCTCCCTCAATCCCTCCTCCATCCCTCCTCCCTCCCTCCCTCCTCCATCCCTCCTCCCTCCCTCCCTCCCTCAATCCCTCCTCCATCCCTCCTCCCTCCCTCCCTCCTCCATCCCTCCTCCCTCCATCCCTCCTCCCTCCCTCCTCCATCCCTCCTCCATCCCTCCCTCCCTCCATCCCTCAGTCTGTCAGATAGGGATCAGTTTCCGTGTGATTTAGTGGAGGTTTGGTGAAGCTTTGGGATCCCGGCTTCCTGCCCCGCTGCTCCGCTCTGTGTGATGAACGGCGCTGAGAAATGGACTGGAAAGTTTAAAGACTTCCCCTCCTCTTTCTCTCACTCCATCTCTTTCACTCTCTCTCTCTCTCCCTATATATTTTTTTCAATTCCTGTTTCTCCCCTTTTCTCTCTCTCTCTCCATCTTTCTCTATCTGTTTCTGTTTCTCAGTCTCTTTCTCCTTGTCGTCCTGTCTCAATTTTCAAATCAATTTTATCCCCTCGCTCTCTCTTTCTTTCTCTCTCTCTCTCTCTCTCTCTCTCACTCGCTCCCTCTCTCTCCAGTACTATCATGTTTTAGCAGAGGAGGTCTGCTCCCACTTGGCGCGTCAATAAATGAACTCCAGGTGGGAAAATTAGTTATAATCCTCTGAATAAAACTGTATTTATACACCCAATCCCCTCCACCGCCCTTCCCATTCCTCTCTCATTTCTGCACACACACACACACACACACACTCAGGCGTTCACGTCTGCCACGGCCCGTCTCTGTCTCCTCGTATCATATGTTCGCTGGATGACGGATGAGGCTTAGGGATTTGCGGAAAATATCAAGTGATTTGCAGAACGGAGGGCGGCTTAAAAAGAAGAGCAGGCAGTGCTTCCTTTTTAAGTGAGCGTTTCTGAGACAATTATAGCGAAGGAGGAGTGATGCAGTGAGAGAATACACACTCTTTTGTAGTGTTTTTAAATGAGTTTTTGGGGTCAGTTACAGTGGAGGAAGCAGAAAGAAGAGTTTTGACAGCAGAGCCAGCCAGGCAGCGCTGCTTTGGGTTTGAGACTTGGCTGGATGTGGGAAGATTTGGGCTGTAAGCTATTATTTCGGGCCGTGATTCCAGCCAGTACAATACAGTAGTCATGACAATTGAGTTATGCACACACACACACACACACACACAAACGTTCAATATTGCCAAGGTATGGACCTGGGAGTGGCCGTCCTGAAGGGGAGATAAACATATTTTGTGGCGTGCTCAAGACGTATAAAAAGCTTGTTTTACGAGATTAAATAGATGTGATTTGTGAAGGGCGATACTGATATTACCTGATAGATGATATGTGTGCGGATATTCAATATCTTTATATCTAACATATCTTTTCGTGCCAAAAATGTACATGTATTCAGTGTTTTTCCCCCCAGAATATACTCTAGGATACATTGAACCTTAAAATGAAGAATGAATTTACAAAAAAACATAACTGAGCTATTAAATCAATATATAAACCGTGCAAAGAAAATCAAATTTCATCGCCACCTCCATCATATCGGCGGGGGACGACATGACTGGCTGATAACCCGAAATAAAAGTTCCAAAATCAGCAAAGTGCAGCCTGATACAAATCATTTATAAAGTCGACAACATCCCTGCAGTCTCCATATATCAGCCACATATCCAATATCAGCTTTAAACACCTATATTGGTATCGATATTATGTTTATTGGCCTAGTGTGTCACTAACAACTTAGCAGCAGAATAAAACTAACGTGGCCTTTTGCTTAAAAAACACTTAATTGCCTTAATTGTCATGTCTGAAAAGCTTAACCTGTTTTACACCTGCATTTGTACTAAGACTCTTACAAAAATGCATATCAGTATCAGCCGACACGAGTGTGAAAATATTAGATATTGGTATGAGCCAGAGCATGCTGAGTTCTTACTGACAAATCACATCTTGAATCAAGTCATCTCAATCCTTTAAACCAGTGATTCTCAACCTTTTTCATATCAAGGTAGTCCACATTAGAGCCACAGACCCCCATTTGATGAGATTTTCTCTCTCGTACCCAAATCTGAGAATATTTTTATTGTCAGATATGATTTTGTCCAGAACTCCATGACTATCTGTGTTGTAGGTAGAGAGATAACAGAGAAACTATGATCAAAACACAGTCATTCTTCTACATTCTCTAATTGTGTTAACTTCTTGTAAATTAAATAATGCTGAAGTTTAACAATTCACCAATTTGCTGGGGACCCCCTGGAACCCCCTCAAGGACCCCTGGTGGTCCCCGGACCCCACGTTGAGAACCACTGCTTTATACCATTTTAAAAGCCCTATAAATATCATATAAATATCAGGCTAATTCAGCTAAATAAATAAATGCAATAAGTCCCCATAATTAGTCAACTCATTAGGGCGAGTGGGTGAAATCAGTTGGAAACTTGCTGAATCGAGCACAAGCTTGATGAAACATAGACACATTTTATTAAATTGTCAGCATGTTAATTCATTTGTTTGCACAAATTAAGAAATTGTGAACACAAAACGAATGAAAGCTAGAGCATGAATTAACCAAAACAAGGAAGCAGTATGTATCTTGTGTAAAATAATCATAACGGTCCAGATCCTTGTGTGCAGGGAAAACCGTCTCCTGGACAAAATATGGTATCGAAATATTTGTGGTTTTTTTCGCCCTGCAGCAGCTGCAGGGCGTCTTATCATTACGCTGCTGGTCGGTGGATGAGGGATGAGGCTTAGCGGTTTTCTGAGTTATGTGAGTTTAGTGAATTACAGTCCGGACTGAGTGAGACATGAACAGAGAGGCGAACAGAGAGGCCGTGATTTTAACGGAGAGTATACACAGTCATTTCTGTTAACCGTTAAAGTTAAAAGTCTGCATTTGTTTTAAAGGACAGGCGGCAGACAGCCACAGTGAACTGCAGTAATCCTGTAATAAACTGAAGATAGCATGAAGCCGCTGTGGTTGAAAAAAATCACACCACAGAAAAACCCAGTGTAACGCCACAATATTATAGTGATTTTTCATTATAGGAAAACACATTCAGATATTCAAAATTTCACTAAAAAGTAACGACAACACCGGCCGGGATTCGAACCGCCTGAATGTTGAATCCCCCGCTCATTTTTCACATTCAGTAGTGGATTAGCTTAAAGTTTGAGGTTTAAAAGAGCAGATTTAGGATAAATATAATATAAATATAAATATCAACACTGACTTCTGCCTCTCTCTTTCTCTCTCTTTCTCTTTTTCTTCTATATTGCTTTCTCACTATTTCTCCTCTCCCTCTGTCTCACTGCCTCTTCCCTTCCCTTTCTCCCTCCCCCTCTGTTTCTCTCTCTCTCTCTCTCTATATATATATATATATATATATATATATTTCTCTGTCTCTCTCTTTCATTTTTTTGGAATAAACCAAATTGCTAATCCCTTCTATTTCCTGTATGCCAGGATATTAGGAGAATTAGGTGCAATCCTCCCCTCTTCTGTCCCTCCATCCCTCTCTCTCTCTCTGTCTCTCTCTCTCTCTCTCTCTCTCTCATCCCATTCCTCTCGTGTTCAACTATTGCATTTTTTAGTGTATTTGCTTCTCAGAATGATGATTATACTGTAGTAATGAGTGAATTGCAGAAAGCATTATCCTTGACACAACGCATTTGTTAAAATTGGCTCATTTCTGCCTAATTCTTCCGGAGGTCTTTAAAAAGTCTTAAAATAAATCATCTAAATTTCAGGTCTTAAAGTATTAAAAATGTCTTAAATACAGTTATTAGAGGTCTTATTTTTTCACCATGCAGGGTCGGGTTTCTTTGCGCTGCAAATCCGCTCTTTAATTAATTGTTTGATTAATACAGAACAGAGTTAGTAGAACAATATGCAAAACATGTTTTCAGTGTATCTGCTTTACACCTTTTTTTGACTTTTAAAAGTCTTAGATTTGGCTCTCTCTCTCGTTTGACCCATACATATTCATCTCTCTCTCTCTCTCTCTCTCTCTCTCTCTCTCTCTCTCTCTCTCTCTCTCTCTCTCTCTCTCCCCTTCCCCCTCTCTCTCTCCACATACAGCAGTACTGTCATGCTGTCTGATTAATTCCCAGATCCAGAATCAGCTGAGAGAGAGAGAGAGAGAGAGAGAGAGAGAGAAAAAGCAAGGCTGAACACTTATTTGTGTTTAATTGGATATTGCTATTTTAGTTTCCACAGTTAAAGGAATACACTGAGTTTCTGGTGTTGGTTTTTCAGTTTACCTCCATGCTAACACTTTAGCAGACACTGTGTTGAGTGGTGGCAGGAGACTAGCATTATTCAAAGTAATGAGACTGACCTTTTAGTGTGTTTTGTATGATATGGCCTGTAGATTCATAGTCGAAAAAATGACATATCATTAACTCAATACAGCTGATGTAGCTTGGTTTATTTTTGAAACTATTTCAAGTGAAAAAAACACGCTGCGGAGTGATTTTTAGCTGCACACAGTCTCCCATTGCTCACCGCCTTCACTTCACTTCCTATGGGATCAGGGAAAGTAGTTCCTGGAAGCATATTTTGTGTAAATTTTTACCAATCAAACCAAACACAAAACTGTCAGAAGTGGCTGCTAGGGCTGAACGATTTTGAAGAAATATCTAATTGCGATTATTTTGACTGATATTGCAATTGCGATATGATTTGCGATATTAGAGGGAATGATCATTTTTACATCATTATTCTCATTTTCATTGAAAAACGTATTCAAACGATTATGGTGTGATTTTTGCGGGGATCTGTACCAAACAAAGATGTTTTCTTAAGTCTGTAGAATATGATGTGTAGGCCAGGACATCTCTGCAGCACGACAATATTTAATTTAAAATGGTATTATGACACACATTTCGCCTTTAACAAATATTGCGCCTCCTGCGATTTGAAAATTGCAGTAGGCCATATTGCGATTTCGATAAAATTTTGATTAATTGTTCAGCCCTACTGGCCGCATATTATTTAAAATTACTTACATTTAGCTTTAGAGCTGCTACAAGTTCTCATTTTCTCACTTTTGAGATAATGCTAGTCGCCTGCTATCACTCAACACAGTGGATGCTAAAGTGTTAGCATGGATGATTTTGGTGTCTGTGTTCTCATCACTTAACACTAAACATTTCCTCTAATAATGGCAGATTATTGGCCTAAAACATTTCATTTTCAAAACATACTAAAACATTTCATTCCATTTAGAATGCCAGCTGTGGTTGAAATTAGTCGACGATACAAAAAAGTGCTGCGATTTTGTTCCTCAATTCATCGAGACTAGTAAATTGGGATTACAAAATAAATTACAAAAATAAACAGATTATTATTATTATTTATTTAGACATAATCATGCAGCAGAGAGAGAGACAGATGACCATGTCTGTCATCTGTCATGTTATTTTTTGCAGTCACATGATGTAACATTGCAGGTGTATATGATGCTTTTTACAGAACAGTTTGAACTACTTTCTCTGAGTAACTTTGACAAAACTATATTTCTCTTGCTGCAGTTCAGCTTCTTCCAATGTGAAGTAACTGGTAGCTTCCCCCAACACTGTAAATGTCAAAGTCTCTCTCTCTCTCTCTCTCCCCCTCTCTCTCTCTCTCTCTCCCTCTCTCTCTCGCTCCCTATATCCTCTCCAACCAATCCCATAAGCCCCTGCAGGCATGCTGGCACACATGCAGCTGAGCACAGCTTGACTCATCAGACTCGGTGCTCTGTCCATTAAGAGTCAGCAGCAGTGAGAGCCAGTGACTGTGGTGACGTCGCTCCTGTCTGAATCAATACAGAATATGGCTGAGGAGGCAATCTGCTGCGTCGCTCCTCAATTAATTCGATTGGGGGATTCAGAACGGTTTGATGGAAGGTGGAACGGCTGATTCTGAATTAGGATTTCTCAGGTTATGAAGCAGAATGAAGAGGACCTCTAATAGACAATAGCATTGCAATACAGTATAGACCGATATAGACTTATACAGAGCGATATAGATGTTTTGTTAAATATCAGATATTGGCTATAAATATCAGATATGATAGAGCTTCCTCCCTGTCCACAGCTACAGAAAAACTGTAAAATCTGCAATGAAATTTTCTTTTCTTTTCATGTTTTATTCATTCATTTAATTGTGTTTTTCTCATGTCTAGGGTTAGACCAACATATCGGGCTTTTATTTAATACTGGATACCGGCCTGTCATGTCGTTGGAGATGTGATGGAGATGACGCCATTTTATCTTATTTGCACATTATATGAATTCATTTAGTTGTTCAGTTATGTTTTTTGTAAATTCATTCTTTTGCAATTTGCAAAAAACAAATTTAAATGCGGGAAATTCAGGTTGAAACGCTGAATACTTGTGTGTATACTTGGTTTTTTTGGCATGAAAACAGGCAAATTTAAAGATATTGAATATCGGCACAACATAACAGCTATCGGCAGCTTAAATACAAAAATATCAGTATTGGTATCGGCTTTCGATGAACACATATCGGTCAAAACTTACAGTACATAACGACACACATGGAACAGCAGCTCCACTCTTACCGCCCCAAAACATATGCTGTCTTTAACCCCAAAATCACTAAAATAACCCAAATCAAAATCTTTCCTGATTCCCAAAATTAAACAAAACACATTTACTCATTTAATTCCCACAGCTCTCCACAAATCAGGCCGTTATTTTTTCAGATTGGGAAGAAAACACGGGCATCGACATCAGCGCTGTTTGCCCTGCTGTTTGCTGACGACGGTGAATCTGCATGATTTAGCTTCAGCTGTCTCTTGGCCTGGATGTGTTTCTGCCTCGCTCTGCGTCCGGGCAGCTGATCCCCTCTGCCTGCCCCGGCTGCACAAAATGACTGAGATTTGTTTACACTATATTCTGAATTTGACTGTATGCATAGTTTTTTTTTGTCTGGCATGTATACCGCTTGTTTTTCGTTAGATTCCCCACTTTCTTCGTATTTGTTATGTTGTTTTTATAGCTTTTTTTCATACGGCACATATTCCACAGATCTTGGAATAAGCTTTGATGCGTCCGGGTACAAGAAAAAGAAAATCGCTTTGCCATGCTTAGTTATTTTTTTTTGCAGTGCTCCCTGCAGGGTGGAAGTGAAATCTCCCTGCAGACTGATTAGTGTAAATATGGAGAACAGAGGAGCGTTGTGTTTTGCTGTGTGGCCTCAGGTGGACGAGGGGAATATATACAGTAGAGAGGGAAATGGAACAAATGGAAATGCATTGGCCAGGAGCGTGAAACTGTTTGTGTGTGTGTGTCTTTGTGTTTGTACGCTCTCATACACACATATACAAGAGCAAATGCACCTGGATGCATGTGCAGTTGCCCGTGTTTGTATTGTGTGTGTGTGTGTGTGTGTGTTCCCCCATGCTGTGATGGCGTTTGATGGCAGGCTATTTTAAATCTCATCCTATTGTTCTGAGCCTTTGAAGCCGCTCTGGTTTCCCTGACAGGCTTCAGGTGCAGCAGGTCGGCTTCACCAAGGCTTTTCAGGGTTTTTTTTTTAAGCTTATTTTGGGGGAATTTTTGCCTTTATTATATAGTTCAAAGTAGAGAGAGACAGGAGGGATTGGGAGAGAGAGAGAGAGAGAAATGATTGTAGTAGTAATGGTAATAATCGGCAACATTTTCTATTTATAAATGTCCGTTTTCATTCAACCTATACCCAGTTCATGAAAGCTTTTCCATTATCTGTTCTAAACAGCCGGTGTCTGATATAGCTCTTATAAATAAACAGAAGAAGAAGAAGAACTGGGTAGTGAGCATGAGCAGCGATAGCCATCATGGCTGAACAGACGAAGAAAAGAGAGAAACTCAAACTGCATCGACAGAAAATCCAAGGAAAACTTTATTGAGGTTTTCAGAGAGTTTTGCATAGAAGAGAGCCTGAGAAACACCAAATTTGACCATGTCAGCGTTTGTAGTGGTGATAGTGAAATTATTAGTGAAAGTATTGAAAGTATAGTGAAGTATAGCGATATTCTAGTGATAGTAGTATTTTCTTTTGCTAGTATGAGTGTCTTCAATCGTTTAATTTTCACACTTAGGTCATCTAATTAGGTTAAACGGTTGTTTCCAATCATTCGTAGCGTTTGTTTTAACCATGTTGGAGTGCTGGATGGGTGGAGTTAGCTGCATCGGGACGATTTAGATAAGGTGTCAGGCAGGTTGTCGATCACAGAAAGTGTAATAAATTGACTACTGTTGCGTAATTTTCTAAACTTTCCGGTACACATTGTATTGAAACCTATTTCGGAAACACCAGGTCTGATGATGTCATAGCCTTTTCTTTCCTGAGGTTTTTTTTTCTTTTCCGGCGCTTTTTCTGATGCACCATTTTATTCTAAAGGGATTGCTCAGGTGCCCTGCCAAAGGCACAGTGTGTGTGTGTGTGTGTGTGTGTGTGGGTGTGTTGGGGGGAGGGTCTCTCTCCCTCTCCCTCTCTCCCCCTCTCCTCTCCATTAGTCTGTCATGTCCCTGGTATTAAACAGGGATTTGGATGGCAGGCGTGTGTCTGCGGCGGGGCAGGATTTGGCCGGACATGCCCGGTCACAGTGGGGGGGGGGGGGGGGGGGGGGGAAGCTTTGGCCTGAGCCTGGAGGGCAGGAGACGTTACAGACGCTCTATTTACCAGACCCATGTCTGAATAGAAAGCAAAGAAGAAGAAAAAAAAAAAGAAACCCAAACATGATTTTTCCAGTTATTCTTCGGGATAGAGCGATTGAGAGATAAAAATCCAGCAAGTGCGGACAGAATACATCTGACATCTGTGGATCCTCAGTGACCGCTGTGTA
>NC_136007.1:4390501-4420501 GCF_048128805.1 Centroberyx gerrardi | reverse complement strand
TATGGCAGTGATTCTCAACCTTTTTCATATCGAGGACCCCTAATTTAGTCCACATCAGAGCCACAGACCCCCCCATTTGATGAGATTTTGTCCCTCAGACCCAAATCTGAGAATATTTTTATTATTAGATATGATTTTGTCAAGTATTCCATGTGTTGTAGGTAGAGAGATAACAGTGAAACTATGATCAAAATATTCTTCTACATTCTCTAATTGTGTTCTTGTAAATGAAATAATAGTGAAGTTTAACAATTTATCAATTTGCTGGGGACCCCCCGAAACCCCCCGCAAGGACCCCTGGTGGTCCCCAGACCCCATGTTTAGAACCACTGTCCTATGGTATTACTACAATATTCCTATAATATTCCTATAGGGAAATGGTGTGTCTGTGGTACTCAATAGTGACTTTATAGTAACCTTATTGTACTTAATGGTATTTCTTTCATCTCCTATGGTATTACAATATTCCTGTAACATTCCTCTAGGGACTTATGGTTTTGTTGTGATATTTATCAACTTCTTCTTCGTAAAGGTTGTTCCTCCACCTGGGAACCGACCAACACACGCCGCCTCTCTCTCTCTCCGGGATCCTCGATTCATTCGGAAAAAATGAAAGTTTCTCTTTTCACATGGAGACCGAAGCAGTTTTTTTGGATCGATCGTGGGCGGCAGGGTTTAGAAATACTGTTCAGGCTTTTTGTTGCAGGGCTAAATGAGGATAGAACAGGGGATAACGTCAGTCCTGGCATGGCCTGGGGTGTGTTTTTCTGTGTGTGTGTGTGTGTGTGTGTGTGAGAGAGAGACAGGACTACAGCAGTGGCATTTTAAGATCTCACAGCCATCAATCAGCCTGAGCGCTGCGGCCTGATTTAACCCCTCGCTGCTTCCTCTCTCTTCCGCTCCCAGGCAACATTTTGGTTGATTTGTCACGGTGTACGCACTTCAACCGCATGACAAATTTCCATCAAATTGGATTAAGCGATTCCGACTAAAATGACACATTGTCATTTATGAAATTGCACTAAATGAAGTATTACAGTTTATGAAATTGACTCAAATAGAGGTAAAATGAATGTGGTTAATGAATTCACATGGGTGCAGTTTGCGCTCATAATGCCAATCCACTTCAAATGTGTTTTATTAGCATAGAATATCAAATTTCTATCAAACTGAAATAATGGCATGACAAGTCATCTGGTGAAATAGATCCAGTAACAATTAAAACAGTGTGAGTTCATTTTATCTGTTAATATCCAGTTGCTATTAACAAATTTGTGTTGGTTCTAGACAGAAAAACTGCCGCTTAGGATTTGAACCCACAACTTTACGAGTCCATTGATTGGCTGATGAATTAACTTATATTAATTACAAGCAATGAAAATGCAAGCAACCAATAGTAAGGAAGTCAAGGGTCAGAGACACAGCACTTTAAAAATATTCCCAGCATTCCTGAACAGGTCTGGAAAGTCTGGAAATGTATAGAAAAAAAAAAAAAAGTTTGGAAAATTATGTAAAAATATTGTTATAATGTCCCGATGTACATGCAACTGCACATTTACTGTTGTTTAGACGCCTGTCATCTCAAATATTCTGGTATTTGTCGCTGTGAAGAATAATCTTCATCATCCATGGAGTGATATTTGCAGTTAGTAGGGACAAGACGACTGTCTACGTGTAACTGTATCCAAGATAGGGCTGCAACTAACGATTATTTTCATTGTCGATTAATCTGTCGATTATTTTCTCGATTAATCGATTAGTTGTTTGGTCTATAAAATGTCAGAAAATGGTGAAAAATGTCGATCAGTGTTTCCCAAAGCCCAAGATGACGTCCTCAAATGTCTTGTTTTGTCCACAACCCAAAGATATTCACTTTACTGTCATAGAGGAGTAAAGAAACCAGAAAATATTCACATTTAAGAAGCTGGAATCAGAGAATTTTGACTTCTTTTTCTTAAAAAATTATTCAAACTGATTAATCGATTATCCAAATAGTTGGCGATTAATTTAATAGTTGACAACTAATCGATTAATCGTTGCAGCTCTAATCCAAGACCAAAATCTTCTAATCAAATGAAGAAAATAAGTAAATAATAAATGTAAACTGTGCAGGAAGCCTGTATTCCTGTAGCTACAGAAAAGTGAAGCGCTAGGTAAAGACATTAGAGAAAATAAAAAGCTCCAGAGCCATCCTGCATCCACTTTAATCGTTTTTTTTAAAAACCTGCAATAAAACCTGTTTTTCAATGCAGACAGCGACTTCTCTCCTGAGGGTTTAGCGCTCATTTAAGGTGGTCGCATCTTCTCTCCGCTCCAAACTCCCGCTCCACAGTGAGGGATTATGGGTTTGTTTTTTTGGCGAGGCATCGGGCTTCAAACTAACACGGTAAAATATGAAGCTGGTGCAGTTTGTGCCTCATTCACAGCATGCATGCCCTGCTGCACTGTATGAAAACATCCAGAGCAAATCAAAGGTCAATCCACAGTGTTTATAAATCTATATTGGAATGAAGCTATTATCTGATCAATTCATTACCTGATTAGTCTTTAAAATGTCACTATTTTAAAAGTAAAGGCTTTCAGACAGGTAATGACTTCATCTTGTAATGAGATTTATTTTTATGTTGTTTTGTCAGTTAGGCTATTTCAAATATTTGTAGTTTCATTTCAGAATTAAAACTATTTAGTAAAACGTTGGATGTGTTTCCATTTCAAAGCTGTGATGCTGTTTCCTTTAGATCCACAACATGAAGAAACTGTAGCTATAAGCGGACTCATTCTTCAAGGACGCTCTTGATGCCGCTGTTTAGGAAGATGCACAGATACAAATCCTGGTATTGGATATCGGGCGGATGAGACTAAAATAGGCTCCAGGTATTGATGCTAAAATGTGACACCAAGAGCTGCCGAGTAACGTGGGAGAGATGAAAGCAAAGCCGCTGATTTTGAGGCTTTTTCAAGCATCGAAGTCGACGTCAGATCTCTTCAGCGAAGTTCCCGCACTTCTGGAAAAACCTGGAAAAACCATGGAATTTTAAAATAGTATTTTCCAGGCCTGAAGAAGATGATAAAAGTTTTTGGAAAAGTCAGGAAATTTCATCGGTGAAGTTAATTTTTGTTTTTTTCTTGAATACTGTCAAGAGTCACAAAAAGCTGCAGCTGGCTCCGAAACAGTCTATAATAATAAAATAATATCACAATCCTTGATTTTAAAGTGGGAAAAACAAACTAATGCTTAAAGTTAGTGTAGTTGATGGTTACTTTTTAATTCAGTTTCATTAAAAAGCATTTGTCAGAAGCCAAAGCGACAACCTGTCTTTTGGCTGCATTGCATTCTGGTCTATTGAGACTAATGTCGATGGCGAAATTGGTGTCTCTGCCTATCTTAATAAAATCTAAATTAAATACACCACCAAACAAGAGAATGGGCCCGAAATGCACCATAAATCACCAATAGCCGTTGGTGTTAAAGTGGTTTAGGGTGGATTTTTCCTTCAAGGGGGGAAAATCAATGCTGTTCTGGGAATAAAACTGATTTTTATTCATATCAGCGGTGGTTTGCCTTATAGTTTTCGTTTTCCCACCGTTTTATTTGCCGCTTCATCACTGCTGAGAAAAAAGACAAGTAGTACCTCATCTCCCCCTCTCCCCACTGAATCATCCCCCTCCTCTACTCGCTCTAATAACCTCTTGAAGTTAAAAAAAAAAAAAAAAAGTCCCTTCTACCTCTCACCTTAGCCCTAATTTCTCTTATTATGTATTATATAACCGCTCCAGTGTCACAGGAACACCGCCGGCGCTCTGCGGCTCGGCTCCACGCGGTCCTTACGAAACCCTTCCCTGTGATGATGCTGATCCACAGTAGAAATCGAAGCGGCTTATTCTGCTGTTGCCTCTTGTAATTCGCTCTGGACGAGCGCGTCAGCGAAGCAGCTAAAAATGTAAATGAACAGCTAGATGATAGAAAAGGTGATCTAGTGACGGATGCTTCAGAAAGAGGCTATAGATATCCGGCGCGGGCTAAAAATAACCGCGCAGGAGGACGGTACCTGTAATTGAAAACGGATGTGGGAGAACAGAAGAGAGGAGAGGAGAGTGAGGTTTTATTATTTTTTTTGTTGTTTTCGCCTCTTTCTCTGTATCAGTCCTCTTCCTTTGTGCCGATACTGTGACACTACAAAAAAGAGAGAGAGATTCAGGAAGTTAGAGAGCAGCAGAGAGAGAGACACAGTGGATAGACAGATAGAGAGGCAGACAGGCAGAGACAGAGGGAGCCATCTCACCTACACTTTGTTTTCTTTGGTCCGAACCAGAGTGAAGCATTTTACTTTGTTGCATTTTTGTATTTGGTTCGTTTGGGTTCATACAGCCCAGCTACAAGTGAACCAGGGAGCCTGTCCTCCCCCAAAAAACGAGCCCATATGTCGTTTGTACAAGCAGCTTATTACGACCTATAGTTACGATTTAAAGTTAAGCGACCTCTAGCGGCCGTGTAAATAACGACAATGTGCTACGTTGGTCTGCGTCCACGTCACGTGACGTCACGTTTCTCTCTCAACATTGAAATAACACGGTGGAAAGTCAGGGCGTTGTGGTCGGGGATGGCGGACGGGCGTATACGTTTGACTTCGATGTCGGCGACCGGGGTTCGATTCCCAGCGTTTCCAAATTTAACCCTGACCAAACCATTTTCCTAACCTTAACCAAGTTGTTTTAGTTGCCTAACCATAACCATAACCCAAGTTGTTTTCATTTCACGTATTTTTGTGAGATCACGTTGGAAACGCTCCTGTGGGTCGTATTAGAGGGTAGGAACAAACGACCTATGTGGTCGTATGGGTTGGAGGACTTGTTGGAACCAGGGCCTGTAAACAAAAGTCACATGACTCACAAGTAGCTTGTTTATTGGACAGGAGTTTTTCGTCACCTGTCGTCCTGCCAGGTGAGAGATTTCGGGGATCCCAGATTGAGATTCCAGTCTCTGTAACTTTAGCTCAGCGTGATGGACTTGTCTGTCTCTTCTTCTGTGGTGTTCATACCAGTTAAGAACACATGAAGAAACAGCTGAATATGAGCATCAGTCCACAGACTTCATTTTGTTCGGCTAGGCTTTCAAAGCATGAGGAACTGCATCCGTCTCCTTCTACCCATAATCCCTTGCGTTTGAGGTTTTTTTTCCTGTACTTGATTTGGATTATATTCTCCCTCCTAACGAACCGCACCGCAGTTCTCTTGTTAGAGGACTGGGACTCTCGGTGTTATTTGGTGCCACCGGAGTTAAAAAACGGCGTTGTTCCCACCCGACCAAATGAACCGAACTAAAGGAGTAAACACACCAGAGTCTGAATAAGCCGATCCAAACATGTTTGGTCTGAACGCGGCCAGCGACAGACAGGGAGGCAGACAGGCAGGTAAACACAGAAACACTCTGTAGAAGGCTGGTAGAGTTCCAGTCTATTTCTGTCCAACTCCAGCTGAGAGGTGGAGGTGCTAAAGCCAGGTTATAACACACAGTCTGGTGTGTGTGTGTGTGTGTGAGAGAGAGAGAGAGAGAGAGGGGGGGAGGGTTGGTTAGAAGAGAGAGAGATGGGGAGAAAGACGCAGTGGGAGGAGATAGAGAGAAATATATAGGTAGAGAGAGAGTATTAACACTGTTTTGCTTTGGCATCAGATACTGAAGTATTTAATGCCAATAAAGCTTGTTTGAATTTGAGAGAGAGAGAGAGAGAGAGAGAGAGAGACAGGAAGGGAGAGGAGAGGGTGAAGGGGGGTATGAGTGGGAGGAGACAGAGAGAGAGAGACAGGCGGAGAATTAATAAGCTTTCTGTAATTACACATAAGAGGCGAGAGACGTGTGTGTATTAATATGAGGAGTCACACTCCAATCAACAGGATCTGACGCAGCTGTCGTCTCCCCTGTGTTTTTAATCCGGGTGTTTGTGCAGAAAGCTGGCTCGGATGTTACAGAGCAAAATGGCGGTGGATAGTTAGTTAGGTGTTTGGGACGGGCGACAGTGTGCATCCTCCTCTCTCTCTTGAATTGAAATCTAGCTTTTAAATGCACAAGGAAGGGGCATTTTTTACGTTTTAAATCATTGTCCTCACAGTCATGAAACAAAACGTGATGTCACAATAGGAAACAGAAGAAAAAGACGCTGAAATGGGACGGAAAAAAAAGGAAAAAGACCCTCAAATGGGACAAAACCAGCAATCCTAAGGAAGGCTGTGTTTAAGCTCCAAATACATTCAAAATTAAATTGTTTTTTTATCCCTGGGTGTTTCCAAAGACCAAGGTAATTGAATTTGGCAGAAAAATTTGGCGAGGGGAATTTCCATCGCTGATCTCTGATGTGTTCGTATGACGGCCCAAAACCTCTTACATGGTCAATTATGACTTTTTTTTCATAGATAAAACACAAGAAAAGAGGAGACTGTGTATCATATTTGTCTATTAGCAGCGGTTTTAAAAAATGTTGCTCCCTTTCCAGCCATCAGAAAGCACAAAGCATGGATCTGAGGAGAAATCTGCCTATCCAGCTCTGTCTACAACATTAGAGATGGAATAGGCTGCAGCGGCTTTTTTGGGGAATTGCGGAGGATAGTTTCAGGATAGATGCAGCATGGGAGAACTTTATAGATGCAGCAGTCGCAATTTGGTTACATTTTTTTTTTTTACTCTTTTTTTCAATGTAAATACATAAATGCAATCTGGTTCCCCAACTGGGTCACGGACTCCTTTCCGACAGCCCAGGGCCAAACTCAACTCACTCAAGTCAGATCTCGTGTTGAAAAAAAAGTGGAAGGCCCCCTGCTGCTTATCTTGTCTTTAGACCCGGTTGCGTCATTTCACGGAGTAAAACGACATAAAAGAGATAAAATCTAGCACACCACAGAAAGAAACCCGGAAAGATTTCCTCAACAAAAGTCACCATGCTGAGGTTTTGAAAGAAAATTCACTCTGACTCTGGCTGAGAACATAACAGGCAAGACAGTGAAGACTGATGAAATACGAAGACTGCTGTTCCCAAATGAGAAATCCACCATTTGAAAAACTCCTACTCTTACAAAATGGTTGACAGATAAAAGATAAAACAAATTAGGATGCTTTTTAGAGGATGGTAGGTAACTTAAGTCCGTGATTGATAAAATGCAGACACATTTACAGAACAGATCGTCTATATTTTTGATGATTGATGAGCAGTTTGCCTCTAAAATCACTTGAGCAAGACACTGATTGCCTAGCTCATTCATTAAGTAATTCAGGATAAAAGCATGAGCTAAATGCCTAATATTGCATGTAGTTGTACAAAAAAGGTCAAAAAATGTAGTTGAAAAATAAAGATTTTTGCAAAATTTTGACCTTAAATTGAGTTTAGGCCCACAAAAGCTTTTCTAAGCCGTTTTAGTCTCAAATTGGTTTTGGACAGTAATTTTTGGGGCTCAAATTGTCAAGTGTCAAGCTCTAGCAGGGTTCATAAGCAGGTCTTGAAATTCTGGAAAGGTCTGGAAAACCAGTGAAGTCGGTATTACTTGTAAGCTCATAAAATAAGATAAGATAAAACAGCACTTTATTAATCCCCTTGGGGAAATTCAGGATTATGAATTTGTTGTTGTGAAGAATAATCTTCAACCACAGAACAGTGTGACCTAGTAGACCGCTATGTTCCTAGCTGCTATTGAACATCATCCAAAATCTCCAAATTCAGTCAAGAAATGAAAGTCTGGTAAAGAAAAAAGAAAAAGTATGGGATTTTGAAGCAGAATCAGGCGATGGCTGTGTGAGTTTCCAGCTCTCCTCTGTCAGTAGTTTTGTTCGGAGAAGTCGAACAGGCCGAGAGCGTTTAGTCCATTAATCTAATTATCACACTGGAATCACAGATTGGAGGGATTAAGAGAGCGGCTCACTGCTAATGTAGCTGATCTGAAGAAGTCTGTTAATCTCGCTCGTCTGGCCGCTCATTAGTTTAGAAACTGACGTTTTGCGAGAACTCAGTAAAAGTAATCCGCATGCTGGGTGGACATAAACGAGTAAGGTAATATGTCCGCATCTCTGCTGTTTCGATAGCGCCATTGCTCTGCTGCTTTCCTTTCAGTTGTGAGGCTCGGGCATCTGACCAACTGTTTAGCAGGAGATGAGCTGTCAATCAACTGCACGGCGATTGCTATTGGCTCGGTGGGTAGCGGAGGGAGGGGAGAGGAGTGTATTAGTCCTCCTTGGTTTCCTTCAACCACAGAATCTAAGTAAGACGCTACAAAACATCCGATGGCGTTCACCTACTTTTTTGATTTTTAAGCCCGAAAAAAAAAGAGAATTTAGCAGCTGAAACATCGGCGGTACAATTGTACCTGGTGTTATTGTCACCTGGATATCAGTTAACATCTCAAAAATGTTTTCGTGTTTTTGAATGGAAAATGGAATATGAGTGATAAGGTCATTTAATATGGCACAGAGAGAAAACAAATGATTGTGCAACATCTTTGACACAGTGAAGTCAGTCCTGAAACCCCATTGGACCGTACAAAGGAATACACTAAGCTTTTGGGATATTGGCCCATTGAACCCTGGTTGTCCGGTTTGAAGGACGCTCTCTCAAACCACTTTGCCTCCCTGCTGCCCTTTATTGTCCTTTTATCTTCATCCTGCCCCGACGCTGTAATGACCCAATTTCCCTTCTGGGATTAATAAAGTTCATGCTATTCAGTGAAAGTTATCGATTGGATCTGTGTGGATAGGAGAGAGAGAGAGAGAGAGAGAGAGAGGGAGTGGAGTGTGGAGGAGGGGGGTTAAGTGTGTCTCTTTACTCTGGGATGGAGGGCTCTCAGGTGACGTAACGCTCTCTGACGGACACAGTGGACGCACTCAGCTCCTGGGCAACAATAGCCGTTAACAGCTGACTGCGTTTCTAAACGTAGGACTGAATCGTCTCAACAGAACTGAACAGACACCGTTAATTCTGTGTTGTTTTTGACTGGGAACTGATCAATGTGATTGATTTTGTGTTTAGATAAATGCCAGTTTGTTCGCTTGCTAACCACAGTGTCTGGTCAGCTAATTGTCCTGTTGTAAATACATCTGATTTGCACACTAGCCAACGTATCTAGTAGAAGCTATTTTTTTATTTATTTATTTAGCACAAAAGAGTAATTCAAACAAAATATCCATAATGTATACCATGAGCATGTGCAAGGAAGACCAAAGAAACCCAGAGGGGCTTATGGAGTGTCTCCCTTAATAACAATCATACATAATTACAATATAGTGTAATAAAACCCCAAAAAGGTTTAGAAAGAACAAAACAATATGAACAAATCAATAGGTAAAGTAATACTGTTAAATAAATATGGGGAAAAGTAGAAAATAAGTAGAAGAATATTAAAAGAAACCGAAAAGAAAAGAAAACGAAAAGTAGTAGGAGTAAAGGGATAAAGGGAGAAAACAACAACAACAACAACAACAAAAAAAAAAGGAAAAGATTCGAGCTAGCGTTAGCAGTGGCTGGTCACATGTTCACATTAGCACCGGTTGCTTTGCTGGCTAATTAGCTGGATAACAAACCTCCAAACTGTTCATTCAGGTTAGCTGAGCTGACTCTTCTCAAGCATCAACTCTTTACACGTTCAGATTAAAGCTGCAGAGCCAGCGAGTGTCGTACAGCTTATAACAGTGCCATAAAAAGAGTAGGCCTACCATAATATATATTTAAATGTAATGTTTCATTGTATGTGAAATAATGACAAGCATTTCATGGAAACTGTATTGGCGGAACTGTCAGGAAAAAATGGGTGACGGTAAAATAATGCGACAACTTTCTCACCTTTTGTGATCGGTTGACGCTTCGTCTCTTCATTGGAGAAAAATGTTGAAGCCGGCTCAACTTTGATCTGTAGCCTCGCCTGCCCGTCACACAGCGCTATACATGTCTCCCATTGAAACACCCGTTGAAAATGACTTACTGTCTGTAGGTATGTTGTTGATAATCTGAACGTACTGGCAGAAGGCTTTTGAGTAGAGACTAGGGCTGAAGACGAGACAGTTTACTGTGTGGTAGTAACCTACATTTCGAAACAAATCCACCTTATTCATTCATTCTATTCAGTGAAAGTTATAGATTGGACCTGGTTTTGCTTGATACTTAAAGGGTAACTTCGTTATTTTTCAACCTGGACCCTATTTTCCCATCTTTTTGTGTCTAAGTGACTAAAGGGGACAACAATTTTTGAAATTGGTCCAGTATTGAGCGAGATCGCTTCAGCCGGCAGCCGCGAAACGAGCTGCAAACAGAGAAATGAAACGTTTTTCTTTACCTTTCGCTTGATCCGGTCTGTGTGTAACTTCCTGCAACAACTCAACTCTCGCGAGACTTGAGCGAGACTTGGTTACACGCAGACCGGATCAAGCGAGAAACGTTTAATTTCTCTGTAGGGTCCTTTCCATAATGTTGTCAGACACTTATAATAACAATCTGAGCCTGTCAGTGGCAAAAACAAGAACTTTTAGTGGACGTACATTGACGGTGCGATTTGTCCCGTCGGATTACATCGCAGCTCGTTTCGCGGCTGCCGGCTGAAGCGATCTCGCTCAATACTGGACCAATTTCAAAAATTGTTGTCCCCTTTAGTCACTTAGACACAAAAAGATGGGAAAATAGGGTCCCGGTTGGAAAAATACCGAAGTTACCCTTTAAGGTTTAATACTTGAAATAGGCATTGACAGTGGATATGTTGGCATCACTGCGTCTCTCTCAGGACAATCAACTGCTGTCCTACTTCACTGCGCCTCGGCTCCTAGCGTACCGCACAGCTCTGTTCAGCTATTCAGAGAAGATGATGAGCACATGTCGGAGATTACGAGGCAGCGAGCGTGAAGCGGTCTTTCAGATCTGGAGGATCTCGGAGGTCTGGTGCGGCACGATAAGGCCGGCAGGAGGACTGTGTGAATATGAAAGGACTTTGGGTTGTACGGCCTTTTGAATCGTTTTGTTCCTCTTTCTCTTCCTCCTATCTCCTTCCCTTTCCTTTCCTCTCCTCTGTCCATTTTTGTAACTCTGTACCAAGTTGTGTGTTTGCTGAACGCTGCAGTGCATGTTCCCTGCACATCAAATATACATACTCAAACCCCCCAGATCTGTATAAAACATGAATGTAGCTGTCGTGCTCGCATTAGTGTCGACTCCAATGGCTTCGTCACAGGGAGAGGGGATGGGTGGATGGAGGGATGGATGGATGGATGGATGGATGGAGGGATGGATGGATGGATGGATGGATGGATGGATGGAGGGATGGATGGATGGATGGGACACATGAACTAACCAACCCCCATTTCTCTTGGAGGCATTGCTCTTTCCGTTGCCCTCTCCCCCTCCCATACTTAGTCATTCCACTTTCAACCCATTTATTCATAAATGTGTCATACTGAGTCAATCGAAAAGCTTTTCAAGCGTGACACACATATTGCACACACACACACACACCCACGCACACACACATGCACACACACTCAAATTGCACCCTTCCCCCGCACATACAAATATATACTCGTACCCCTCCACATGCACACATAGACACATACAAACACAGACATGCACATGCACAAAGACTCACACCCATACAAATCACCCCCCCCCCCCCCCCCCCCCCCCCACACACACACACACACACACACACACACACACACACACACACACACACACACACGCCACATCATGTCATTTAGCAGATAACGTCACAGCGGTCCTAATCTGTACAGAGCTGAGTGAAGAAACACATTTAGCCCATTAGCTCACACACAGTATTGAAATTATTGCCTATTATTGTAGCTTCTTCACTCAAGCTTTCAGCACCAGCCAGCACCAGAGACAGAGAGAGGTAGACAAAGGGAGGGAGGGAGAGAGAGAGAGAGAGAGAGAGAGAGAGAGAGAGATGGCGGAGGAGGGAAGTTAATTGCAGCTGATTGCGTTTCTAAACGTAGCACCTGGCCGTCTCAAAAGAATTCAGTAGACATGGTTCCTTTCTGTGCTGCCCCCGACAAATGTGATCGACTTTACATACATTTTGCATCAGCTTGTTAGTTGTCCTGTTGTAGATGCATCTGCTTCACGCACTAGCCAACATATCTAGTAAAAGCCAGTGTCAGTGGTGGCTAGTGGTGGCTTTCAAAACTCACTTTCTGGTCCGTGATCTAATTTTCGGATCAATACTTCCCCTCCCACTCTCCTCCCCCGCACTAACAACCGCTCAGCGATGGAGGACGGTGTGCTGTGAGTGGGATCACAAGACCTTTCAGCTACGAAAGGCTAAAAAGCCTCGTTCTCAAAAAGTAAATGACAAAACAGTTTTATTAGTATTCTGCATTGTGATAAATTAGCTCTTCACTAGATGCTTCTGTTGGATCTCTGCTCTAATTAGCCAGCGTACTCATCTCTACTGTGAAAATGTGACTTTATTGTTTGTGTCAGTCACAGGCCACCGTAGCTCAAGGGGACAGGAGGGGTGGGGGTGTCAGAGACTTGTGCGGGAGATGTAAGCTCTGTTAATGGACGCAGATAAAGGTCGATAAAGCCCATTAATGCCTCTTGTACACATATTAACACACACACACACACACACACACAGCATATGGGTCAGTAAATCAC
The DNA here is from genome assembly GCF_048128805.1 of Centroberyx gerrardi. Taxonomy (NCBI): domain Eukaryota; kingdom Metazoa; phylum Chordata; class Actinopteri; order Beryciformes; family Berycidae; genus Centroberyx; species Centroberyx gerrardi. The sequence goes on along the minus strand of NC_136007.1, from coordinate 4,407,869 downwards.
ATCTGTCCTGTGTCAGTGCAAACTATCCACAGCTATCCAGGGCTTTAAAACAACAATGCCAGTTGTGGGTTTGATGAAGTGTTTTACAATGATGACACCAAGAGAGAGTCAGAGAAAGAGAGAAAAAATAAGATATTCATAGAATTGCAGAAGGGAGGGAGGCAAAAGAGGGTGAGAGAGAGGAGGAGAGAGACACTATTTTCAGCCTCCAGACAGACCTACAAACAGAAGAAATATGCTTTTTTTTTTTCCCTTCCCCTTACAAATCACTCCAATTTTTCTTGACCTAAAATCCCAGCTACATTCACATGCAGGCAGCTAAGAATAGCAGTAGTAAGAAGGCTGGGTGAGGGACTGTGCTCGCTAATCGGTGACCGTCTTACAGGAAAAATCTTCCCTAAAACACTTGAACACAGTTATTGGTGATGTACCTTGAATTTCTGGATCTTTGGTTGAGTATGTTTCTTCTTCTTGTGGATAACTGGCCAATCGTCAGTGTGCACTTGATCTCGTTAAGTGATGCTTTTATGTGATGTAACTGTGAGTTGGTGGTTAGAATGACAGTTGACCGTTCCAGTTGTGGTTTTATAGCCCAAAATAAAACACTAAATGCTACGTCACATTGAGATGTTTCCAGCAGCTACAGTGGAGTTTGATATGAGAAAATGTTTCAGGATGTAAAACATCAGCGGTAAACGTCAGGTTTTGGCGTCAGTCCCTCAGAATCAAAGAGCGAGGGCTTCTTTCTAGAGCCGCCATTTTGCACCGAGAGACGTTCAACAATCATACAGGGAGAAATCCATCGAAGAAGAGGAGGGAGACCAGTTTCTCCACCCACAGGAGCAGGAGAGAGACCAGAATGCACTGCAGCGGAGAGACAATGTTGGGTTTTGAGGCAACTCTCACTTTTTCTCTACTGGAAAATCTCTCGCTCTCCTGCTTTTACTTTTGCTTTCACTATCGCTCTCTCTCCACTTACACAAGTAACCCACAGCTGAATGCTTCAGTTCAGGCCCGTTCTCTGGGGGTGGTTGAAAGGCATTCTGGGAAATGTAGGAACTCACTAACTGAAGTAGAAGTAGAGGCAGGTTGAGGGAAAATGAGTACACCAAAAAAATAAACACTTGATCACAAAATAAGTCCTGGAATGCACTGATCACAGATTGATGATGTATTTTTGTATTTATGTAAGTATGCAAGGTGAAGTCTTAAATTCATTAAATCAACTTGTGTGGTATTTCTGAAGCAACAGGATGTAGTTTACTGTGGTTCTGGGATGCCAGGATTTACTGTTGATCCTCCTGGAGGTGTGGTGTGTCTAGTGGGAGGTTTCTACTTTAACCTTAGAGACATCCTCGCTCTCTCCCACAGCCTCTCTCCTTTCCTCCACCGTCCAAGACAGGTTTCACCCCGAAAAGCACAAGGGAGAGTTACATCAGATCCTGTGTATTGGGAAACTAACACAAAACAGCTGTTTCTGTAACATGTTTGGAAAAGATTGGTTAAACCCCTCTGGTCGAAACCAGATCTTTTAGCTTGTCAGTGTACTTCTGATGACTTGGATTTGCTACAAACTGTCATAACAACTAACTGCTTACTTAAATAGCTTTAATACGATGAATCACAATGAGCGATGACATTATTTGTACACATAAGCCGAATAATATTTTAAATGTGCCTACAATACTTTTAAACAATGCACTCCAGCTCTGGTGTGCACTTTATCTTATTAAGTGATGCTTTTATGTGATGTAACTGTGGGCTGATGGTTAGAATGACAGTTGGCTGTTCCAGCTGTGGGTTTATGGTCCAAAACAAAACATCAAATGATATTAAAGGGCATGAGAAAATTCAAAACTAATACAAAATGTCTTTCAACTTATTTACAGTAATGTAATGTCATGATCCTGCCAGCCAATCTAGTGAAGAGACAATGTAGGCTCTTATTATACTGCTGTACTACTACTACTACTATTATTATTACCACTACTACTACTAATACTATTATTACTACTACTACTACTACTATTTCTACTATTACTGCAACTGCTGTTATTACTACTACTACTGCTATTATGACTACTACAAATGCTGCTGTTACTACTACTGCTAATAATGCTATTACTACTACTACTACTATTACTACTACTGCTGCTGTTATTAATACTACTACTACTATTTCTACTACTACTACTACTGTTACTACTATTATTTACTACTAATACTACGATTACTAATACTGCTTTTACCACTACTACTACTACTACTATTACTACTACTGCTGCTGTTACTAATACTACTACTACTATTACTACTATTTCTACTACTACTACTACTGTTACCACTATTATTTACTACTAATACTACGATTACTAATACTGCTTTTACCACTACTACTACTACTACTACTATTACTGCTACTACTAGTACTACTACTACTGCTGCTCCTACCACTACTACTGCTACTACTACAGTACTACTACAACAACGACTACTACTATTACTGCTGCTCCTAGTACTACTGCTACTGTTATACTTCTACTACTACAGTACTACTACTACTGCTATACTACCACTGCTGCTCCTGATATTGCTGTTACCACTACTACTACTACTACTACTACTACTGCTAATGCTATTACTTCTACCACCACTACTAATAATAATTAAAGAGGAGGAAAAGACGCACGACAACAGCATGCTGACTTAACTGTGATGCTTTATGCAGAGTCATGTTCAGATCGCAGCCTCTTAGCAGGCGACGTAGCAGAACTAGATGCAGACAATGCAGGCCGGCGTCACGCTGGACCGCAGCCAGCGGCGGCCCGACCATTTCCTCAGTGTCAGCAATTACAGACGTAAAGGCAGAAAACAAACAGGCTTTGGCCCGCTCCTCCATAATGAACAGAGAGCGGCCATCTGTCTGCAGGGAAAACAGCATGTTGGGACCCCATGTGGCTCGGCTGGCACGGAGCGGGGAGCCGCTGTCTGACGAAAGCCTCTAATCTACAATGAGCGAGGTCTTCGGCGATTAAGAAAATAATACTTTATGTTTTTTTTTTTCCATTTGATGCTCATGTTTTGGGATTAACGAACTGGTTTTGAATTGGTTCTGCGAGTCCTAGCGTCACGTAAACTTTCAATTCAAGTGGAAAAGAGGAAACGCTATTAAGTCCGAGGTACAAGGTCTTCAATCTGTCTTCCCTGGATAAATAAAAGGTTAAAAAAACATCTGTGCTTCCACGTTAAGAGGTAAAACTATCCCTCCGCGAAACCCTTCCCCTCCCCACACACACACCCGTTGTTGCAGAAGGGTCCGGAGGAGATTTCCCAGCAGGCCTCAGTGTGTCTGACTCAGCCTGTTCAGCTCCAGCTAAAAGCATCTCGACACACATCTTCCTCTCCTCTGTTCTAATCTACTGTACTCCGACCTGCCGGGGGAATAACAAGGGTTTCTCCTTCCCTCAACAATGAGTTATTTTTTCATCTCTCTGTATCAGCGGGACTGAAACTAACGTCGGGAGATGTTGTAATAGCGCTCAAAGCTGCACTGTAAAAGATGCTGATGACTGATTTGATCTGTTTTGCCTTGGGATCAGCAGGGATGCTCTTTCCTCATGCTGAATCGTTCTTTAGTGGAACTGAAGCTACAATTATGTAGCATAACAGCGCTGATCTAATTGTGTGGATGTGGTGTACAGAAGGGTTTATTTTACCAGGATAAGATAGAGCACAGGCTGTACGAAGGCATTTTAGCTAGATTATTGATCCTTTCGGAAATTTGTCGCGTGCCATACAGCAATGTCAGACAAATAAACAATGAGACAACTATGACAACTACAATGACAGCAACACAAACAACAACACTGCCACCTCACCACAACGACAGAACACCCACCATCCCATCACAACATATCCCACATCACTAGAGCGCTCCTCACATTACAGGGTGCAGCATCCCAACACACGAAGGTCTAGTTCTTTCTGTTTCACAGGTTGTTGAGCAGTGCAGTACCGGTAGGAACAAATGATTCGGAGGGACGGCACCCTATCCCGTCGGCCCGATGGGTAACAGCTCATATGCACTAAATATCGGGTGTGATTCATCTCTAGTAATCACTTGACCTTTCCTCCTTACTCAGGACTCACAGATCAATGCCATACTGTTTTTATCTTACTGGACATGTTAACTATCTTATGCAGTTTGTTTTTATTACTCAATGACAACGAAGAAATGCTACAGCTAACGCCTGTCCTTGAAGCAGATTAGTGCACATCAATCAATCAAAATCAATCCAAACTTCATTTATATAGCACAGTTTGTACATGTGATGCATGCATTTGCAATGCAAAACATGCGTGTTCAGTCGATCTTTGCTGGATAAGTAAAGGTTGAAAAGTCAACAGAGTCTGGCTCTATGGCAGGGATGGGACGATATATCGAAATTCAATATATCTTAATACAAAAATGTAATTGCAGTATTGGTCACTGCTGAATATAATTTCGCCATTTCTCCTGTAGGATTACATAGTTTTAAGTGATCTCCATTTTATTCTGCTGTAGTAATCACAAATGAGACTCTTGACCATCACAGTTCCACAAGCTCTCCATCCAAATTATATTATTGTCACTAAATTGTTGTTTCCATTCTAGCAGCCAATGGCATCGCTAGAAAGATTTGTGACTCAGAAATACACATAATTCTGCACAGTCAGAGTTGTTGTTGTCACTGAACTTTTATTTATTACGTCGTACGGTGGTTTTATTGAATCCTGAACCCCGTATCGCGTATCGAATCGCATCGTAAGATAAGCAGATTCTAACCCCAGCTGGTAAAACAAGCCCTGTGACACATTGTTGGTGCTGAGATGAAAACGTTAAAATAAACTTCCACTAAGCCACTTATTGGACATGAATGAGCAGAACAAAGGCTGATTAGAGGCAGATATTGCGGTCGTTGTGCAGTTCCTCCCCCTCAGCAGCAGACTCTCTCTAGCAAAGTCGTCCACCCACATTTTCCCTGCATGGGACTCAACGCAGCTGAGTTCCTGCTCTCCTCTAGGCGTGTGCCAGATCCGCTGCTTTCTCTTTCTAAAGTGCACAATAATGTTCCTTGGCTGCTCTACAGAGTAAGGCCGGAATGAAATCAGAGAAATTATAATAACTGTATGATAACTGTGCTCTTCAGCAGTCTTAATTTTCTCTTTCTCATCTTTCCTGCCACTGTTTTATCAAATAATGCACTTTACTCACCGGGTACCAATTTTAAAATGGCTGTCATATGTTGTGCCATCAGTTAAGAGAGACGTGACATACTGTAGTGTGGAACATTATCTCGCCTGCCCGGTAATCAGGAACAACGGTTTCTCTTGAAGATGAAGGACTTTTGGATAGTTTGAAGTGAAATACCAAAATGCATCGGTACAATTTACATCTGGAATATGATAACGGTTGTGAATAAGATGTAGCAGGTTCTGTAGATATCAGGAAACAACAGATCAGGGAGTTTACCTGCAGACTTTACTGCCGTTGAGGACTTCAGTCTGTTTTAAATATCTTTCCTTTTCTTCCCGAGTCAGGACAGCCGTTTGCTCGCCCGTGGTTTCTTGCTGTACAGTGTGTGGTTATGATGGAGTCAGTATGGCAGCATCAACAAAACACCAGCAAGTCACAGATAGAGTTTGCACTGCAGTTGTGTCACAAATCTCCTAGCAACCACAGCATGGAGGTCCAGGCTGAATATATAACAAACAAAAAAAATAGAGATACCTGAAGAAAGGTTGTGGTGTGAGCGTAGGTCAGTTTTAGAGCTGCAGCGATTAATCGATTAATCGATTAGTTGTCAACTATTAAATTAATCGCCAACTATTTTGTTAATCGATTAATCGGTTTGAGTAATTTTTTAAGAAAAATAAGTCAAAATTCTCTGATTCCAGCTTCTTAAATGTGAATATTTTCTGGTTTCTTTACTCCTCTATGACAGTAAACTGAATATCTTTGGGTTGTGGACAAAACAAAACATTTGAGGACGTCATCTTGGGCTTTGGGAAACACTGATCGACATTTTTCACCATTTTCTGACATTTTATAGACCAAAACAACTAATCGATTAATCAAGAAAATAATCGACAGATTAATCGACAATGAAAATAATCGTTAGTTGCAGCCCTAGTCAGTTCAGTCATGCTGTGAAGTTAAAGGCAGTCGTCTGATGAGGTGGACTTGCTTCTTATTGACTGTGACTCAGTAAACTGTCTCTAGTCTCTACTCCAAAACACTCTGAGTTGTAGCTTGAGAAGAGTCAGCTCAGTTAACCTGAACAAACTGTTTTTGGCCTTGTTAGCTAGCAGGATAATTATCTCTGCCAAGGAGGTTATTTTTTACCCCTGTCAGTTAGTTTGTCTGTCGTTCTGTCAGCAGCATATCTCAGAAACTCATGAACGGATTTCCATGAGATGTGATGGACAGATCGGCCTCGGGCCGAGGAACAGTTGATTTTGGTGGAGATCCAGATCTGGGATTTCTGCCATTAGACAGTTATCTTTTTTTAGCCACAGCTGTGAAACTAATGGAGATAGAGACTTGATTCCAATTCCTAAGGGGATGTTTGCAGGGTCATGGAACTAATTTCACTTAAAATTTAAGTGACGGGAATGATGAAGTCTTTGGGTGCAGCAGCAAGTTGGAGGACTATTCAGCGTTGGCGGAGTGACCTCTGGTTTAGCCAAGAGGTCACACACACACACACACACACACACACACACACACACACACACACACACACACACACACTCCATTAAGAAGAGTGTTAAACTGGACAGATTAAGGAACAATGAGGTGGAACAATAGTGGGACAGATGTAGCTTTCTAACTCTGCAGGGGACAAGCCTTTTGACACACACACACACACACACACACACACACACGAAAACACCCACTCACCCAGACACACACTGGCCACTGGACATCTGGCCAATCAGCAATCAGTCTCCATCAGTCCACAGATGGTTTCTTCTGAAGCAGAGCAGGGAAACACACCGTGTCTTGTGATTTTACCTCCGGGACAAAAACCTCTTATTTCTTTACCTAGCACTTATCTATCATATATCAATATTGTAGGTCACTTGTTACTGATTGGCTCAGAGGGACATGACATCATTCGTGGGGGAGGACATGTTGACTGTTGCCTCGTTCTGTTGCTCAGGATAAGAGTGTCAGCCAGTTGCCTTAAACTGGTGTTATATAAATGGTTTACTTTTGCATACTGGCTTACTGAAAGTCAGTTGCAACAGAATGTGTAAGTGTGTGTGTGTGTGTGTGTGTGTGTGTGTGTGTGTGTGTGTGCATCTCAGTGGGAGACATCTAATAAAAGTGATCCACTCTTGATAAACATTAAACAGCAGTCTCAGTCTGCCGAGAAAGTTATATTATTGTTGATTGTTTATTTTGATACTTTTACATATAGAAATACAAGTAAATGTATAATTACTGTATAAGCACAAGTATAAGCAAAGTGTAAGTTTGTACAATAAGTACAATACAAATTAATGTTGCATTAATATTTGGATGAATGAAACTAATCATCCCCCCTCTCTCTCTCTTCTCTTTCATGCTCCCTCTCTCCTCGTGCTGTTGGATCCCTTCAGGTAAGAGAATTTTATTTCACTTGAAACCATGAAACACAGAAACAGCCCAAGTGTGTGCAGATGTGAGCGAGCTGACCTGATGTACTGGGGTGAAGCAGAGCTGAGCTTATCACTCTCACGGCCCAAAATTACATTTTTGGGCCTTTTGAAGTCCAGAGACTGCTGAGGGAGCGGGTTTGTTTTGACAGCCTGATTGTGTCTTAATCAGGTTTCCTCTGGCTCCGGCCACTTTGGACCAATATTATCTAAACTAAATATTGTAAGGCAAACACTCCGGTTCCGGTTACCATCATGAAAAAAAGTGTAAGTGTTCCACTTGATTCAGAAAGGGTTCGGTCAGTTAAAAACTACTTTCTCCCCATGTGTTGGTAAAGTGAAGTCAGACCACATGGTGACAACTCTGATGTGCTGCAGGTTTGGTTTGCGGCTGGAAATGGAATCGGTTTGATATTTTATATTCATTCATCATATTCAGAGGTGGGGACTCGAGTCACATGACTTGGAGTCGAGTCATAATTTTAATAGCTTGAGGCTTGACTTGACTTGGGTTCTGGTGACTTGGGACTTGACTCTGACTTGTACTTTGATGACTTGAAAAGGTTTCTAAAGTCTTGACTTGAGATCTTGTGTTTGTGTAAATGACTTAGATTGAAAGTGATGAGATTTGTTCCAGCAGACGACTGAATTTAAATTCTGTTTTCTGAATTTGTCTGGAATGGTTGAATTTATTGAAGTTGAAACTGATTATAGAAATCAAACTCATGATGCTCTTACCAAGTTTTTATCCTATTAAAACCATATTGCATTGAAAAGTCCTAGATATTTAGTTTTCTTTAAGATATTAAATCGATACTGGACTCTTGATTTGTTGTTCTACATTTAGACTTGAGACTTGACTTGAGACTTGTGCCTCAAGACTTGAGGCTGACTTGGGACTCGAGCAGAGTCGACTCCTTCACGCCTCCGATCGTATTTTAAGGAAATGTTTTTAAGTGTCACAGGCAAACCTTGTACAGCTGAAACTCATGTTGTGCCGCCATATTGTTGTTCTTGGAAGACTTGTGTGTAACTACACAGCAGGATGTCATTTGTGCTTGTAATGAAATGAAGGCTATTCTCAGGCTCAAAAAACATCTTACTCCATATACTTTTAATGGTGGTTTTTTTTTTGCTTTATTAGGCAGCGTACAGGACACGAGAGCACAGAGAGTGACAGGAGCGATGGGGGGGGAAGGCGGGGGGAGGGGAGGCATGCGGTAAAGTTAGTGAGTCAGATAGGAGCCGTGGTTCTGCCGGTGTGCTGCGTGCGATGCTGAGCCACCAAGCTGTCTGCCTGCCTCTCAGTTTCTGGCCGCACTGCACCTCCGTTCCCCTCCAGGCTGCTCGGAGCCTGCCGCGGCAAAGTTTAACCCGCCTCTAGCAGTCTTCACCCTCATGCGGTATTTTTAAATCTCCTCCCTCAGAGTCACTTCTCCCTCCTGCACAATGCTGCACTTCCGCCGGCTATCCTGCTCCCGTGGCTCCGCAATGTTTTCTTTCTTTCACAATCGGTGTCCATTAGACGGCCGTATTTGTTAATGGCCCTTTCCTCCCGTGGCGCTGCGGTATTAAATTGCTCCCTCAGAATCAGCGCTCTATTCACCGGTGTTGACCAGGAGACGCACTGCCAGTGGTGTTTGGATTCTTTGGCATTAGAAACAGCGAGAGCGTCTATTATCTCTGTGAGGAAGCAGCACTTAACGGTCCGGTCTGTCGCCCTGCCGGCGGCACCGGAGACGTTTCGTTCCTCTGTAAAAATGGAGCAGGCAGACAGGCGTGTGACAGCAAAGTGCGACTTAGCTGTAGCTGAGAACATTTCGAAGCCGCTTGAAGATGCAGATTCTTTTCACACACTTTAGATTAATGTAGACTTGGATCTGATCGATGTGGAGGAGGTTTTGATGATAATCCAGCAAGCATTTCATGGACGGCGACGTGTAATTCATGTAATTTCAACATCAACCCAAACGAACACGACATTTTCACAGTATGATATTATGCCACCGTAAAAATTCATATGAAAACAGCTTTTGGAAACTGTTTTGAACTGATATCAGAAAGATAATTAGGTCTCACAAAACGATGCAGGTGGCATCGTAGCATGCATGATTTAAAATAGCTCATCTTAAAAAATAAATGATCATCATCATCCTCATCGTACTTTTACTTTGATGGCAGCAATCATACTTTTTTTTAAATGGTAGATGCCTCAGAACTCTTCAGGTGTTTCCTGAAGTTCATCACCCATCATTTCAAAACTAAAAATAAACGTGTTTCTGTAATTTCCTTATGTCATCATTTTATAAAAGTAAGCATCACTTTTTCCAAATGGTGGAATAAAGCCAAGATTACTTAGAATCCATTTAAAGTACATCATTTCATTCACTTGTTTTACCTTTGTTTTTGTGTTTGTCCATAATTTTTGGAAGAGAAGGCGTCACTTTTTCTAAATGGTGGACATCTTGTTGTGGGAGGAAGCTGCTCCTGCACGGCTCTGCGTTCGTTCGTCCCTCCGTCCCTCTCTCTTCCCCAGCCTCCTTTCATCAAACGACAGCTTCCAGTTCGGAGAAAGGAGGGAACATGAATATCCCGTGTTGTTCTTCTGTTCCGAGCAGCAGCAGTAACCGCTGCTTAAGTCGGGCCGTAAACAAAGTTAATCGAGTATAAAGCCGGCCTTGTATTGACAGAGCCGATCAATAACCGGCACTCAGCGAGGAGGAAGGCAGGAGAGGAAGAGGGGAGTAGGCACTGAAATTTCAATACTACTTCAATTCAATATTTGATTTCATTCGACGTTTGATACTTTAACCAAACGTGTTTTACAAGCTGAAATTCCATTTCAACGCATGTGTGGATTTTAATAGTTAATTAAAAAATTCTAATTCTAATTATTAAAAATTCTATCAATTCTGATATTGTAACAACGCTAGTCGTAGTAAAGGGGAGAGGGAGGAGTAGGAAACGAGGGCTGGGAAAGAGAGGAAGGGGAGAGAAGAGAGTCAGGGGAGTGGGAGGAAGGAAGGAAGGGAGGGAAGAAAGTAAGGGATGAAGAGGAGGAGGAAAAGAGGAAAGGATGAAGACCGGGAGGGAGGAAGGGAATGGAAGAAGACAGCTGGAGGAAGGAGGGAGGACAGGGAAGAAGAGGACAGTAGAGAAAGGGGAGGGAGGAAGAGTGTGAGTCGGGGGTTGGGATTAGAGAGGAAGAGGGAGGGATGGAGTGAGGAAGAGGAAAAGGGGGAAAGGGGATGAGGAGAGAAGAGATAGAGAGAGAGGAAGTAAGGAGGAAAACAAGAGGGAAAGAGTAAGGGATGAAGATGGGGAGGGAGGGAGGGAGGGAAAGGAGGAAGAGAGAGAGAAGAGGATAGTAGAGAAGAGGAGAGGGAGGAAGAGTGTTGGTAATAGAGAGGAAGAGGGAGGGATGGAGTGAAGAAGGGGAAAGAGAGGAGAGGGGACGAGGAGAAAAGAGAGAGGGAGGAAGGAAGGAGGAGAAAAAAAGGGAAAGAGTAAGGGATGAAGATAGGGAGGGAGGGAGGGAAAGGAGGAAGGGAGAGGGAAGGAGGGAGGGAAGAACAGGATAGTAGAGAAGAGCAGAGGGAGGAGGAGCGTTGGGAATAGAGAGGAAGAGGGAGGGATGGAGTGGGGAAGGGGAAAGAGGGGGACGAGGACGAGGAGAGAAGAGAGAGATAGAGAGGCAGGGAGGAGAAAAAGAGGGATGAAGAGTAAGGGATGAAGACGGGGACGGAGGGAGGGAGGAAGGAGGAAAAGAACAGGATAGTAGAGGAGAGGGAGGGATGGAGCGAGGAAGGGGAACGAGGAACGAGAACAGAGGAGATAGAGGGGGAAGGAAGGTGGAGAAAACGAGGGATGAAGAGGAGAAGGATGGGGAGGAAAAGAGGAAAGGATGAAGACAGGGAGGGAGAGGGAGAGCAGGAACAATAGAGGAGAAGGGAAAGGAGTGCAGGATGCAGATATTAAACCCTCCACCTCTACAAAAGCTTTTATGTGCAGCAGAGAGTCGAGCTCGGGGTTCTGTCTCATCTCAGCGAACGGACGCCGACGCCAGTGGCAGATTTTACCCGACGTGACGACACGAAAACACTCAGGGACGCTTTTGATGCATCTGTCAGCCGGCGGGGCACAAATTACAAATTGGACTGCAGCGGAGAGTGAAAGGGACAGAGAGAGAGAGAGAGGAAAAGAGAGAGAGAGAGAGGAAATGTTCATATGGAGCGACAAAGTTCAGGCTGACTGTTTTCACACCTACGCTACTTCACACACTGCAAAAATCTGAATTTAGTCCTACTGGCCAAGTGACTTAACATGTACAAGGAATTTGACGTGGTGGTTTGCCTCCACAGGTCACGTTAAACATAAAACAACGCAAAATTATAATAACACCAACCTGGTTTCACACAAATACGTGAAATGAACACGACTTGTTCACACCAAATTACGTGTCGGTGGCACCAGAGACGGTTTAGAAACGAGACGGCGCAACTGCGAGTCATTTCCTGTATCTGTGTCACGTGGGTTTCGCCACTGCCCCGCCCCTTTTAGGAGACTAGCGGCAGGTCCTGAGTCTATTCACTCCAATGGGAGAAGTGAACGTGAGCACAGATTATGACCGATTCTTTCGCCCCATAGTCACCGAAGTAAATATTGGACCCATTCTTCACAAGCCACATATCTTCCAAACATTCGGACACTAAAATGGCATTTTTCAGACAGACAAATCAGGAGAAAATTAACTTTGTTCGAGACCTGTCTCTGTCTCAGCAACACACTCTCGCGAGATCTGGCAACATCATCGTAATCCCGTCGGTCTGGTTTCACTGCAGTGCTGCCGACGAAATTTAAAGGGACTTATACGTGAAACCATGAATTAAGTTAAGTTAAGTTAAAACTGAAATAAAACTTGTGTGTGTTTCTTTGCTTTCATCCATCCACACGACGTTCACAACACTTCCAAACGAGGTGGGGGGATGGGGGGGGAGAGGCGACCACGCCCACTTAGGAGACAGGAAGTGTATACCATTTCATACCATTGGCGCAGCTTGTAATGGGTCATCTTGTGTGTATAGAGCATCTTTGGTGGCACGTAAAATGTTACAATTCTGTTTTCCCAGCATGAACGGGGTTACATGAAGGCGACACGACTATAAACAGGAGGTAGTGTCATGTTGAAGCAGCTCAGTAGAAAGTCAGGGTGTTGTGGTCGGGTGGAGGATGGGCGGATGAGTTTGTCTTCAATGCCGCCGACCGGAATTCAATTCCCAGCTTGTATGAAATTTCTACCTTGAGTCAAATTTACATTTTCAGCGAATTTTCTTTTATTTCACCATGACCAAAGCCTTTCCCAAACCTTAACCAAGTTGTTTTAGTAGCGTAAACTGAACCGTTAGCCAACCTTTAGCTGAAAATGCCGTGTCCAGTTTGTGTTTTTGTCACAGAATCAAGTTTGTGGTGGACGAATGTAATTTTCACATAATTTGTGTCCACAATACGTGCATTTGCATTTCAGAGTTTGTGCTCATTTTGCGATTTTTTATGAGATCATGTTGAAAAAAGCAGTATGTATGAAGTATGTCTATTAAAGAGAGTAATATGATGCAACGGGAATCCTTGCGCAGCGTAAAAATCGTCAAATCTCAGTTCTCTAAAAAGAAAATACAATTGTTAGCTTCCTCTGATGCCATCCCTCCTCTCCTCCTCTCCTCTCCTCCCTTCCTTCCTTCCTCCCTCTCTTCCATCCTTGAGAGCGAAGACGTTGAAGTCACGCTGAATATTGAAGCGGAGCGGCGGGTCTGTCCGTCCCCTGTCACTCAGCCGGCAGGACGCCGTCAGCCACAGAGTGACGGATCTATTTCAGGCTCCGATCATCCTGAAGGAGGCTCCTGCTCCATCTATTTTTTATTAAAAATCAGTCAGGGAGGGTTTGCTGAGCGCTCTTTTTCTGCAACAACCTGCTTCACACACAGTGACCTACAAACATATGGGAACTGCTCCATACATACTTTATTAGGTATACCTCCCTTTTGCCTCCAGAACAGTCTGAATTCTTGGAGGCATGTATTCAACAAGGCGCTGGAAACGTTACACAGGGATCTCGGTCCATGCTGACTCCATAGCGTCACGTTCCTGCAGGTTTTTCAGCGGCACGTTCATGCAGCAAACCTCCCATTCTACCGTGTCCCAAAGGTGCTGTGGTGGGTTGAGATCTGGGGAGTAAAGTCACGTCCCTGGAACCATCTTCAGACGATAGCGCATTATCCTAGCCCGGTTCCAGACTCCTGAATCTCGTCCCGCCCACTTTTCAGATTTTGTCGAGCGATTCAGAGTCTGTCCTCGGCTTGTTCTCGCTCAGAGAAACAATCGAGCCAATCAGCGGCTTTGTGGGGGCGGGACTTAAGTTTGAACCGTTCGTGCGATGGTTTTTCATTGGTGTTTCAGCAGAATAGATTTGTTGAAATCACCTCCTTAACCAACAGATTGTCTTTGCAAAGATGATAATTTTGTGGTGGTGGTGTTGGTAAATCCGCTGGCCAACCATGGATGTAGAGGCTGACTGGCTGCAGCATCATGTGACTGAAGTAACATCAGAGCAGCCGGATACATCAGTCACTAGTGATCGGTTCAGATATGTCAATCACTAGTGATCGGTTCAGATATGTCAGTCACTAGTGATTGGTTCAGATATGTCAATCACTAGTGATCGGTTCAGATACGTCAGTCAGTAGTGATCGGTTCAGATACGTCAGTCAGTAGTGATCAGTTCAGATACATCAGTCAGTAGTGATCGGTTCAGATACGTCCGTCACTAGTGATCGGTTCAGATACAGTCACTAGTGATCGGTTCAGATACGTCAGTCAGTAGTGATCGGTTCAGATACAGTCACTAGTGATCGGTTCAGATACGTCAATCACTAGTGATCGGTTCAGATACGTCAGTCAGTAGTGATCAGTTCAGATACAGTCACTAGTGATCGGTTCAAATACGTCAGTCACTAGTGATCGGTTCAGATACGTCAGTCAGTAGTGATCGGTTCAGATACGTCAGTCACTAGTGATCGGTTCAGATACGTCCGTCACTAGTGATCGGTTCAGATACGTCCGTCACTAGTGATCGGTTCAGATACGTCAATCACTAGTGATCGGTTCAGATACGTCCGTCACTAGTGATCGGTTCAGATACGTCCGTCACTAGTGATCGGTTCAGATGCGTCAATCACTAGTGATCGGTTCAGATGCGTCCGTCACTAGTGATCGGTTCAGATACGTCCGTCACTAGTGATCGGTTCAGATACGTCAATCACTAGTGATCGGTTCAGATACGTCAGTCACTAGTGATCGGTTCAGATACGTCAGTCACTAGTGATCGGTTCAGATACGTCAGTCACTAGTGATCGGTTCAGATACGTCAGTCAGTAGTGATCGGTTCAGATACGTCAGTCACTAGTGATCGGTTCAGATAAGTCAGTCACTAGTGATCGGTTCAGATACGTCCGTCACTAGTGATCGGTTCAGATACGTCAGTCACTAGTGATCGGTTCAGATACGTCCGTCACTAGTGATCGGTTCAGATACGTCAGTCAGTAGTGATCGGTTCAGATACGTCCGTCACTAGTGATCGGTTCAGATACGTCCGTCACTAGTGATCGGTTCAGATACGTCAGTCACTAGTGATCGGTTCAGATACGTCCGTCACTAGTGATCGGTTCAGATACGTCAGTCACTAGTGATCGGTTCAGATACGTCAGTCACTAGTGATCGGTTCGGGGAAAATCAACACCCCCAAACAGAAAATGACTAACATGGAGGAAATCTCAGGCTGAATAATGGAGTGGGAACGACATGGCATCATGTCTAGCATCATCCTGCTGGTAGAATCCAGTTGACAAAGGTTGGAGTGAAGCCATGAAGGGAAGCAGCTGGTCAGTAACAGTGTTAAGGTTCACTGTGGAGTTCAAACAATGCTCCGCTGGTGCTCAGGGACCTGATGTGAGCCAGGAAAACATCCTCCACACCACCACACCTCCACCAGCAGCCTGGGCTGTCGACACCAGGCGGGACGGATCCATGGACTCATGCTGTTTAAACCAAATTCCCACCCTGCCATCGCTGTTATGCATTCATTACCGGACATTTCAGTCTTCCATGTAGTAAGATGTCCAAAAAAAAAAAAAAAAAATACACTGGATTTTTAAGTCCAGTGCATCGTGTTTCAATTTCTTTGGGACATTTATTTGATGACCTTCATTTGAATCCAACTCTTTCATTGTCACTTCTCATTGCCCTTCAATTCAAAACTTTGTTGTTTGCGAAATCTTTATATCATAAATGCACACACACACACACACACACACACACAGGTACACCCAGACATACACACGCAAACCAATACATATGCACCCACATTCACATACACACACACACAGGTGCAAACATAGATACACATGCACATGTATAGGTCTATAAACATGCAGTCTTGCACACACACACATACACACACACACACACACACACACACACACACACACACACACACCTCAAGGCGCACCGGCTGAACCCCCAGCTGAGTTCGGTAATTGGAGAGTGGGTGAAGCAGGTGGCAGTGCCCATCTCTCTGACAATGTGTGTGTGTGTGTGTGTGTGTGTGTGTGTGTGTGTGTGTGACTGCCTCTCCGGTGGGCAGAATGTCAGAGTGCCTCCGTTCTTCAGCCGTTAATTACAGCTCTTCAGCATCGGCGTCACACCGTCAGCGCCACTGTTACACCGGGACGACAAACAAGATGACAGGCTGTCTGAGAGAGAGAGAGAGAGGAGAGAGAGAGAGAGAGGAGAGAGGGAGACAGAGAGAGAGAGAGGGGAGAGAGAGGAGAGAGGGAGACAGAGAGAGAGGCCGTTTTTAACTGGGAATTGTTCATTTCGCTACTGATAAATGTGATAGATTTTGTGTTCAGATAACCATCGCTGTCTTGTTGCTAACATATCTAGTAGTTGCAAATGTTAGCGCTAGTAGTGGCTAGTAGTTGCAGGTTAACATTAACATTAACACTGGTTGCTTTGCTAAGTTAGCCTGCTAGCTAGTTAGCTAGCTAACAGTTAGTTCAGGTTAACTGAGCCGACTCTTCTCAAGCTACAACTCAGTGTTTTGGAGTAGAGACTAGAGCTAAAGACAAGACAGTTTACTGTGTCACAGTAACCAAATCCACCTTATCACACTATTTACTTTTACTTATTAGGCTACTGAATTGTGCTGCACTCAAACCTCAAACCACCATAATCTCTCTTTTTAGCCATTTTTTGTGCACAGCCAATTCTCCATTGGACTTCCATGATGGACCCAGACCTTTGTTGGGAAAGTGGTGACATAATTGAAAAGAGTGTGTAGCAGTTTAACAACAATAAATCTTAACACATTCATTTTGAGACAGTCATATAATACCTGTAAACACACAAGACCAATGCAGAGAAGACTGGCAGCCTCTACTGGCCTCTACACTGCATTTTGCATTCTGTACCACCGGGTTGGATTTTGGGCTTAAATCTGCTGAATTGCTTTATTACACATTATTGCTTTTTGCGAATGGGTGTTAAAGCTTTCAGAGTCTCCGCACAACAGCAGATGGTGGAACAAGTGAAGGCCGATGGATATACCAAGGTTTCATCACTAATTTAACAG